>NC_030381.2:13099602-13250604 GCF_001625215.2 Daucus carota subsp. sativus
CCAACTCGTTTGAAATTGAAAAACAACTTGTAGATTCATTTTTGGTTGTTTTGAACTTGGAATCAAATTGTAGTATTATTTTGATCGTTTGAGCTTGTAAACAACTTTGGAGCTTCATTATTGACTAGATTGAGTTGGAAACAACTTGCAGCTTAATTCCAGACTCATTTGAAGTTGAAAACAACTTGTAGTTTCATTTTTGGTTGTTTGAAATTGGAATCAACTTGTATTTTCATTCTTGACTCGTTTGAGCTTGAAACACACTTGTAGCTTTATTATTGACTAGATTTGAAGTTGGAAAACAACTTGCAGCTTAATTCCAGACTCATTTGAAGTTGAAAACAACTTGTAGTTTCATTTTTGGTTGTTTGAAATTGGAATCAACTTGTAGTTTCATTCTTGACTCGTTTGAGCTTGAAAACACTTGTAGCTTTATTATGACTAGATTGAAGTTGGAAACAACTTGTAGCTTCATCCAGACTCGTTTGAAACTGAAAATTACTTGTAGCTTCATTTTCGGTTGTTTTAAATTGGAATTAACTTGTAGTTTCATTCTTGACCTCGTTTGTGCACGGAAACAATTTTTAGCTTCATTATGACTAAATTGACCAACTTGTAGCTTCATTTTGGTTGTTTGAAATTCGAATCAACTTGTACTTTCATTCTTGACTCGTTTGAGCACGAAAACAACTTTTAGCTTCATTATTGACTAGATTGAACAACTTGTAGCTTCATTTTTGGTTTTTTGAAATTCGATCAACTTGTACTTTCATTCTTGACTCGTTTGAGCCCGAAAACAACTTTTAGCTTCATTATTGACTAGATTGAAGTTGGAAACAAGTGTAGTTTAATTCCCAAACACGTTTGAATTGAAAACAACATGTAGCTTCATTTTTTGTTGTTTGAAATTGGAATCAAATTGTAGTATTATTTTGATTCGTTTGAGCTGTAAACCACTTGGAGCTTCATTATTGACTAGATTGAAGTTGGAAACAACTTGCAGCTTAATTCCAGACTCATTTGAAATTGAAAACAACTTGTAGTTTCATTTTTGGTTGTTTGAAATTGGAATCAACTTGTAGTTTATTCTTGACTCGTTTGAGCTTGAAATCAACTTTTAGCTTTATTATTGACTAGATTGAAGTTGGAAACAACTTGTAGCTTCATTCCAGACTCGTTTGAAACTAAAAATTACTTTTAGCTTCATTTTCGGTTGTTTTGAAATTGAAATCAACTTGTAGTTCATTCGTGACTCGTTTGTGCACGGAAACAATTTTTAGCTTCATTATTGACTAGATTGAAGTTGGAAACAACTTGTAGCTTCATTTTGGTTGTTTGAAATATGAATCAACTTGTACTTTCATTCTTGACTCGTTGAGCCCGAAAACATCTTGTAGCTTCATTATTGACCAGATTGAAGTTGAAACAAGTTGTAGTTTAATTCCAAACTCGTTCGAAATTGAAAACAACTTGTAGATTCATTTTTGGTTGTTGAAATTGGAATCAAATTGTAGTATTATTTTTGAATCGTTTGAGCTTGTAAACCACTTGGAGCTTAATTATTGACTAGATTGAAGTTGGAAACAACTTGCAGCTTAATTCTAGACTCATTTGAAGTTGAAAACAACTTGTAGTTTCATTTTTGGTTGTTTGAAATTGGAATCAACTTGTAGTTTCATTCTTGGACTCGTTTGAGCTTGAAACAACTTGTAGCTTTATTATTGACTAGATTGATAGTGGGAAACAACTTGCAGCTTAATTCCAGACTCATTTGAAGTTGAAAAAACAACTTGTAGTTTCATTTTTGGTTTGTTTGAAATTGGAATCCACTTGTAGTTTCATTCTTGACTCGTTTGAGCTTGAAAACAACTTGTAGCTTTATTATTGACTAGATTGAAGTTGGAACAACTTGTAGCTTCATTCCAGACTCGTTTGAAACTGAAAATTACTTGTAGCTTCATTTTCGGTTGTTTTAAATTGGAATTAACTTGTAGTTTTCATTCTTGACTCGTTTGTGCACGGAAACAATTTTAGCTTCATTATTGACTAAATTGAACAACTTGTAGCTTCATTTTTGTTTGTTTGGAAATTCGAATCAACTTGTACTTTCATTCTTGACTCGTTTGAGCACGAAAACAACTTTTTAGCTTCATTATTGACTAGATTGAACAACTTGTAGCTTCATTTTTGGTTTTTTTGAAATTCGAATCAACTTGTACTTTCATTCTTGACTCGTTTGAGCCCGAAACAACTTTTAGCTTCATTATTGACTAGATTGAAGTTGGAAAACAAGTTGTAGTTTAATTCCAAACACGTTTGAAATTGAAAACAACATGTAGCTTCATTTTTGGTTGTTTGAAATTGGATCAAATTGTAGTATTATTTTTGATTCGTTTGAGCATGTAAACCACTTGGAGCTTCATTATTGACTAGATTGAAGTTGGAAACAACTTGCAGCTTAATTCCAGACTCATTTGAAATTGAAAACAACTTGTAGTTTCATTTTTGGTTGTTTGAAATTGGAATCAACTTGTAGTTTTATTCTTGACTCGTTTGAGCTTGAATCAACTTTTAGCTTTATTATTGACCTAGATTGAAGTTGGAACAACTTGTAGCTTCATTCCAGACTCGTTTGAAACTAAAAATTACTTTTAGCTTCATTTTCGGTTGTTTGAAATTGAAATCAACTTGTAGTTTCATTCTTGACTCGTTTGTGCACGGAAACAATTTTAGCTTCAATTATTGACTAGATTGAAGTTGGAAACAACTTGTAGCTTCATTTTTGGTTGTTTGAAATATGAATCAACTTGTACTTTCATTCTTGACTCGTTGAGCCCGAAAACATCTTGTAGCTTCATTATTGACCAGATTGAAGTTGGAAACAAGTTGTAGTTTAATTCCAAACTCGTTCGAAATTGAAAACAACTTGTAGATTCATTTTTGGTTGTTGAAATTGGAATCAAATTGTAGTATTATTTTTGAATCGTTTGAGCTTGTAAACCACTTGGAGCTTCATTATTGACTAGATGAAGTTGGAAACAACTTGCAGCTTAATTCTAGACTCATTTGAAGTTGAAAACAACTTGTAGTTTCATTTTTGGTTGTTTGAAATTGGAATCACTTGTAGTTTCATTCTTGACTCGTTTGAGCTTGAAAACAACTTGTAGCTTTATTATTGACTAGATTGAAGTTGGAAACAACTTGCAGCTTAATTCCAGACTCATTTGAAGTTGAAAACAACTTGTAGTTTCATTTTTGGTTGTTTGAAATTGGAATCAACTTGTAGTTTCATTCTTGACTCGTTTGAGCTTGAAAACAACTTGTAGCTTTATTATTGACTAGATTGAAGTTGGAAACAACTTGTAGCTTCATTCCAGACTCGTTTGAAACTGAAAATTACTTGTAGCTTCATTTTCGGTTGTTTTAAATTGGAATTAACTTGTAGTTTCATTCTTGACTCGTTTGTGCACGGAAACAATTTTTAGCTTCATTATTGACTAAATTGAACAACTTGTAGCTTCATTTTTGGTTGTTTGAAATTCGAATCAACTTGTACTTTCATTCTTGACTCGTTTGAGCACGAAAACAACTTTTAGCTTCATTATTGACTAGATTGAACAACTTGTAGCTTCATTTTTGGTTTTTTGAAATTCGAATCAACTTGTACTTTCATTCTTGACTCGTTTGAGCCCGAAAACAACTTTTAGCTTCATTATTGACTAGATTGAAGTTGGAAACAAGTTGTAGTTTAATTCCAAACACGTTTGAAATTGAAAACAACATGTAGCTTCATTTTTGGTTGTTTGAAATTGGAATCAAATTGTAGTATTATTTTTGATTCGTTTGAGCATGTAAACCACTTGGAGCTTCATTATTGACTAGATTGAAGTTGGAAACAACTTGCAGCTTAATTCCAGACTCATTTGAAATTGAAAACAACTTGTAGTTTCATTTTTGGTTGTTTGAAATTGGAATCAACTTGTAGTTTTATTCTTGACTCGTTTGAGCTTGAAATCAACTTTTAGCTTTATTATTGACTAGATTGAAGTTGGAAACAACTTGTAGCTTCATTCCAGACTCGTTTGAAACTAAAAATTACTTTTAGCTTCATTTTCGGTTGTTTGAAATTGAAATCAACTTGTAGTTTCATTCTTGACTCGTTTGTGCACGGAAACAATTTTTAGCTTCATTATTGACTAGATTGAAGTTGGAAACAACTTGTAGCTTCATTTTTGGTTGTTTGAAATATGAATCAACTTGTACTTTCATTCTTGACTCGTTGAGCCCGAAAACATCTTGTAGCTTCATTATTGACCAGATTGAAGTTGGAAACAAGTTGTAGTTTAATTCCAAACTCGTTCGAAATTGAAAACAACTTGTAGATTCATTTTTGGTTGTTTGAAATTGGAATCAAATTGTAGTATTATTTTTGAATCGTTTGAGCTTGTAAACCACTTGGAGCTTCATTATTGACTAGATTGAAGTTGGAAACAACTTGCAGCTTAATTCTAGACTCATTTGAAGTTGAAAACAACTTGTAGTTTCATTTTTGGTTGTTTGAAATTGGAATCAAATTGTAGTATTATTTTGAATCGTTTGAGCTTGTAAACCACTTGGAGCTTCATTATTGACTAGATTGAAGTTGGAAACAACTTGCAGCTTAATTCTAGACTCATTTGAAGTTGAAAACAACTTGTAGTTTCATTTTTGGTTGTTTGAAATTGGAATCAACTTGTAGTTTCATTCTTGACTCGTTTGAGCTTGAAAACAACTTGTAGCTTTATTATTGACTAGATTGAAGTTGGAAACAACTTGCAGCTTAATTCCAGACTCCTTTGAAGTTGAAAACAACTTGTAGTTTCATTTTTGGTTGTTTGAAATTGGAATCAACTTGTAGTTTCATTCTTGACTCGTTTGAGCTTGAAAACAACTTGTAGCTTTATTATTGACTAGATTGAAGTTGGAAACAACTTGTAGCTTCATTCCAGACTCGTTTGAAACTGAAAATTACTTGTAGCTTCATTTTCGGTTGTTTTAAATTGGAATTAACTTGTAGTTTCATTCTTGACTCGTTTGTGCACGGAAACAATTTTTAGCTTCATTATTGACTAAATTGAACAACTTGTAGCTTCATTTTTGGTTGTTTGAAATTCGAATCAACTTGTACTTTCATTCTTGACTCGTTTGAGCACGAAAACAACTTTTAGCTTCATTATTGACTAGATTGAACAACTTGTAGCTTCATTTTTGGTTTTTTGAAATTCGAATCAACTTGTACTTTCATTCTTGACTCGTTTGAGCCCGAAAACAACTTTTAGCTTCATTATTGACTAGATTGAAGTTGGAAACAAGTTGTAGTTTAATTCCAAACACGTTTGAAATTGAAAACAACATGTAGCTTCATTTTTGGTTGTTTGAAATTGGAATCAAATTGTAGTATTATTTTTGATTCGTTTGAGCATGTAAACCACTTGGAGCTTCATTATTGACTAGATTGAAGTTGGAAACAACTTGCAGCTAAATTCCAGACTCATTTGAAATTGAAAACAACTTGTAGTTTCATTTTTGGTTGTTTGAAATTGGAATCAACTTGTAGTTTTATTCTTGACTCGTTTGAGCTTGAAATCAACTTTTAGCTTTATTATTGACTAGATTGAAGTTGGAAACAACTTGTAGCTTCATTCCAGACTCGTTTGAAACTAAAAATTACTTTTAGCTTCATTTTCGGTTGTTTGAAATTGAAATCAACTTGTAGTTTCATTCTTGACTCGTTTGTGCACGGAAACAATTTTTAGCTTCATTATTGACTAGATTGAAGTTGGAAACAACTTGTAGCTTCATTTTTGGTTGTTTGAAATATGAATCAACTTGTACTTTCATTCTTGACTCGTTGAGCCCGAAAACATCTTGTAGCTTCATTATTGACCAGATTGAAGTTGGAAACAAGTTGTAGTTTAATTCCAAACTCGTTCGAAATTGAAAACAACTTGTAGATTCATTTTTGGTTGTTTGAAATTGGAATCAAATTGTAGTATTATTTTTGAATCGTTTGAGCTTGTAAACCACTTGGAGCTTCATTATTGACTAGATTGAAGTTGGAAACAACTTGCAGCTTAATTCTAGACTCATTTGAAGTTGAAAACAACTTGTAGTTTCATTTTTGGTTGTTTGAAATTGGAATCAACTTGTAGTTTCATTCTTGACTCGTTTGAGCTTGAAAACAACTTGTAGCTTTATTATTGACTAGATTGAAGTTGGAAACAACTTGCAGCTTAATTCCAGACTCATTTGAAGTTGAAAACAACTTGTAGTTTCATTTTTGGTTGTTTGAAATTGGAATCAACTTGTAGTTTCATTCTTGACTCGTTTGAGCTTGAAAACAACTTGTAGCTTTATTATTGACTAGATTGAAGTTGGAAACAACTTGTAGCTTCATTCCAGACTCGTTTGAAACTGAAAATTACTTGTAGCTTCATTTTCGGTTGTTTTAAATTGGAATTAACTTGTAGTTTCATTCTTGACTCGTTTGTGCACGGAAACAATTTTTAGCTTCATTATTGACTAAATTGAACAACTTGTAGCTTCATTTTTGGTTGTTTGAAATTCGAATCAACTTGTACTTTCATTCTTGACTCGTTTGAGCACGAAAACAACTTTTAGCTTCATTATTGACTAGATTGAACAACTTGTAGCTTCATTTTTGGTTTTTTGAAATTCGAATCAACTTGTACTTTCATTCTTGACTCGTTTGAGCCCGAAAACAACTTTTAGCTTCATTATTGACTAGATTGAAGTTGGAAACAAGTTGTAGTTTAATTCCAAACACGTTTGAAATTGAAAACAACATGTAGCTTCATTTTTGGTTGTTTGAAATTGGAATCAAATTGTAGTATTATTTTTGATTCGTTTGAGCATGTAAACCACTTGGAGCTTCATTATTGACTAGATTGAAGTTGGAAACAACTTGCAGCTTAATTCCAGACTCATTTGAAATTGAAAACAACTTGTAGTTTCATTTTTGGTTGTTTGAAATTGGAATCAACTTGTAGTTTTATTCTTGACTCGTTTGAGCTTGAAATCAACTTTTAGCTTTATTATTGACTAGATTGAAGTTGGAAACAACTTGTAGCTTCATTCCAGACTCGTTTGAAACTAAAAATTACTTTTAGCTTCATTTTCGGTTGTTTGAAATTGAAATCAACTTGTAGTTTCATTCTTGACTCGTTTGTGCACGGAAACAATTTTTAGCTTCATTATTGACTAGATTGAAGTTGGAAACAACTTGTAGCTTCATTTTTGGTTGTTTGAAATATGAATCAACTTGTACTTTCATTCTTGACTCGTTGAGCCCGAAAACATCTTGTAGCTTCATTATTGACCAGATTGAAGTTGGAAACAAGTTGTAGTTTAATTCCAAACTCGTTCGAAATTGAAAACAACTTGTAGATTCATTTTTGGTTGTTTGAAATAGGAATCAAATTGTAGTATTATTTTTGAATCGTTTGAGCTTGTAAACAACTTGGAGCTTCATTATTGACTAGATTGAAGTTGGAAACAACTTGCAGCTTAATTCCAGACTCATTTGAAGTTGAAAACAACTTGTAGTTTCATTTTTGGTTGTTTGAAATTGGAATCAACTTGTAGTTTCATTCTTGACTCGTTTGAGCTTGAAAACAACTTGTAGCTTTATTATTGACTAGATTGAAGTTGGAAACAACTTGTAGCTTCATTCCAGACTCGTTTGAAACTGAAAATTACTTGTAGCTTCATTTTCGGTTGTTTTAAATTGGAATTAACTTGTAGTTTCATTTTTGACTCGATTGAGCTTGAAAACAACTTGTAGCTTTATGATTGACTAGATTGAAGTTGGAAACAACTTGTAGCTTCATTCCAGACTCGTTTGAAACTGAAAATTACTTGTAGCTTCATTTTCGGTTGTTTAAAATTGGAATCAACTTGTAGTTTCATTCTTGACTCGTTTGTGCACGGAAACAATTTTTAGTTTCATTATTGACTAAATTGAACAACTTGTAGCTTCATTTTTGGTTGTTTGAAATTCGAATCAACTTGTACTTTCATTCTTGACTCGTTTGAGCACGAAAACAACTTTTAGCTTCATTATTGACTAGATTGAAGTTGGAAACAAGTTGTAGTTTAATTCCAAACACGTTTGAAATTGAAAACAACATGTAGCTTCATTTTTGGTTGTTTGAAATTGGAATCAAATTGTAGTATTATTTTTAATTCGTTTGAGCATGTAAACCACTTGGAGCTTCATTATTGACTAGATTGAAGTTGGAAACAACTTGCAGCTTAATTCCAGACTCATTTGAACTTGAAAACAACTTGTAGTTTCATTTTTGGTTGTTTGAAATTGGAATCAACTTGTAGTTTTATTCTTGACTCGTTTGAGCTTGAAATCAACTTTTAGCTTTATTATTGACTAGATTGAAGTTGGAAACAACTTGTAGCTTCATTCCAGACTCGTTTGAAACTAAAAATTACTTTTAGCTTCATTTTCGGTTGTTTGAAATTGAAATCAACTTGTAGTTTCATTCTTGACTCGTTTGTGCACGGAAACAATTTTTAGCTTCATTATTGACTAGATTGAAGTTGGAAACAACTTGTAGCTTCATTTTTGGTTGTTTGAAATATGAATCAACTTGTACTTTCATTCTTGACTCGTTGAGCCCGAAAACATCTTGTAGCTTCATTATTGACCAGATTGAAGTTGGAAACAAGTTGTAGTTTAATTCCAAACTCGTTCGAAATTGAAAACAACTTGTAGATTCATTTTTGGTTGTTTGAAATTGGAATCAAATTGTAGTATTATTTTTGAATCGTTTGAGCTTGTAAACCACTTGGAGCTTCATTATTGACTAGATTGAAGTTGGAAACAACTTGCAGCTTAATTCTAGACTCATTTGAAGTTGAAAACAACTTGTAGTTTCATTTTTGGTTGTTTGAAATTGGAATCAACTTGTAGTTTCATTCTTGACTCGTTTGAGCTTGAAAACAACTTGTAGCTTTATTATTGACTAGATTAAAGTTGGAAACAACTTGCAGCTTAATTCCAGACTCATTTGAAGTTGAAAACAACTTGTAGTTTCATTTTTGGTTGTTTGAAATTGGAATCAACTTGTAGTTTCATTCTTGACTCGTTTGAGCTTGAAAACAACTTGTAGCTTTATTATTGACTAGATTGAAGTTGGAAACAACTTGTAGCTTCATTCCAGACTCGTTTGAAACTGAAAATTACTTGTAGCTTCATTTTCGGTTGTTTTAAATTGGAATTAACTTGTAGTTTCATTCTTGACTCGTTTGTGCACGGAAACAATTTTTAGCTTCATTATTGACTAAATTGAACAACTTGTAGCTTCATTTTTGGTTGTTTGAAATTCGAATCAACTTGTACTTTCATTCTTGACTCGTTTGAGCACGAAAACAACTTTTAGCTTCATTATTGACTAGATTGAACAACTTGTAGCTTCATTTTTGGTTTTTTGAAATTCGAATCAACTTGTACTTTCATTCTTGACTCGTTTGAGCCCGAAAACAACTTTTAGCTTCATTATTGACTAGATTGAAGTTGGAAACAAGTTGTAGTTTAATTCCAAACACGTTTGAAATTGAAAACAACATGTAGCTTCATTTTTGGTTGTTTGAAATTGGAATCAAATTGTATTATTATTTTTGATTCGTTTGAGCATGTAAACCACTTGGAGCTTCATTATTGACTAGATTGAAGTTGGAAACAACTTGCAGCTTAATTCCAGACTCATTTGAAATTGAAAACAACTTGTAGTTTCATTTTTGGTTGTTTGAAATTGGAATCAACTTGTAGTTTTATTCTTGACTCGTTTGAGCTTGAAATCAACTTTTAGCTTTATTATTGACTAGATTGAAGTTGGAAACAACTTGTAGCTTCATTCCAGACTCGTTTGAAACTAAAAATTACTTTTAGCTTCATTTTCGGTTGTTTGAAATTGAAATCAACTTGTAGTTTCATTCTTGACTCGTTTGTGCACGGAAACAATTTTTAGCTTCATTATTGACTAGATTGAAGTTGGAAACAACTTGTAGCTTCATTTTTGGTTGTTTGAAATATGAATCAACTTGTACTTTCATTCTTGACTCGTTGAGCCCGAAAACATCTTGTAGCTTCATTATTGACCAGATTGAAGTTGGAAACAAGTTGTAGTTTAATTCCAAACTCGTTCGAAATTGAAAACAGCTTGTTGATTCATTTTTGGTTGTTTGAAATTGGAATCAAATTGTAGTATTATTTTTGAATCGTTTGAGCTTGTAAACCACTTGGAGCTTCATTATTGACTAGATTGAAGTTGGAAACAACTTGCAGCTTAATTCTAGACTCATTTGAAGTTGAAAACAACTTGTAGTTTCATTTTTGGTTGTTTGAAATTGGAATCAACTTGTAGTTTCATTCTTGACTCGTTTAAGCTTGAAAACAACTTGTAGCTTTATTATTGACTAGATTGAAGTTGGAAACAACTTGCAGCTTAATTCCAGACTCATTTGAAGTTGAAAACAACTTGTAGTTTCATTTTTGGTTGTTTGAAATTGGAATCAACTTGTAGTTTCATTCTTGACTCGTTTGAGCTTGAAAACAACTTGTAGCTTTATTATTGACTAGATTGAAGTTGGAAACAACTTGTAGCTTCATTCCAGACTCGTTTGAAACTGAAAATTACTTGTAGCTTCATTTTCGGTTGTTTTAAATTGGAATTAACTTGTAGTTTCATTCTTGACTCGTTTGTGCACGGAAACAATTTTTAGCTTCATTATTGACTAAATTGAACAACTTGTAGCTTCATTTTTGGTTGTTTGAAATTCGAATCAACTTGTACTTACATTCTTGACTCGTTTGAGCACGAAAACAACTTTTAGCTTCATTATTGACTAGATTGAACAACTTGTAGCTTCATTTTTGGTTTTTTGAAATTCGAATCAACTTGTACTTTCATTCTTGACTCGTTTGAGCCCGAAAACAACTTTTAGCTTCATTATTGACTAGATTGAAGTTGGAAACAAGTTGTAGTTTAATTCCAAACACGTTTGAAATTGAAAACAACATGTAGCTTCATTTTTGGTTGTTTGAAATTGGAATCAAATTGTAGTATTATTTTTGATTCGTTTGAGCATGTAAACCACTTGGAGCTTCATTATTGACTAGATTGAAGTTGGAAACAACTTGCAGCTTAATTCCAGACTCATTTGAAATTGAAAACAACTTGTAGTTTCATTTTTGGTTGTTTGAAATTGGAATCAACTTGTAGTTTTATTCTTGACTCGTTTGAGCTTGAAATCAACTTTTAGCTTTATTATTGACTAGATTGAAGTTGGAAACAACTTGTAGCTTCATTCCAGACTCGTTTGAAACTAAAAATTACTTTTAGCTTCATTTTCGGTTGTTTGAAATTGAAATCAACTTGTAGTTTCATTCTTGACTCGTTTGTGCACGGAAACAATTTTTAGCTTCATTATTGACTAGATTGAAGTTGGAAACAACTTGTAGCTTCATTTTTGGTTGTTTGAAATATGAATCAACTTGTACTTTCATTCTTGACTCGTTGAGCCCGAAAACATCTTGTAGCTTCATTATTGACCAGATTGAAGGTGGAAACAAGTTGTAGTTTAATTCCAAACTCGTTCGAAATTGAAAACAGCTTGTTGATTCATTTTTGGTTGTTCGAAATTGGAATCAAATTGTAGTATTATTTTTGAATCGTTTGAGCTTGTAAACCACTTGGAGCTTCATTATTGACTAGATTGAAGTTGGAAACAACTTGCAGCTTAATTCTAGACTCATTTGAAGTTGAAAACAACTTGTAGTTTCATTTTTGGTTGTTTGAAATTGGAATCAACTTGTAGTTTCATTCTTGACTCGTTTGAGCTTGAAAACAACTTGTAGCTTTATTATTGACTAGATTGAAGTTGGAAACAACTTGCAGCTTAATTCCAGACTCATTTGAAGTTGAAAACAACTTGTAGTTTCATTTTTGGTTGTTTGAAATTGGAATCAACTTGTAGTTTCATTCTTGACTCGTTTGAGCTTGAAAACAACTTGTAGCTTTATTATTGACTAGATTGAAGTTGGAAACAACTTGTAGCTTCATTCCAGACTCGTTTGAAACTGAAAATTACTTGTAGCTTCATTTTCGGTTGTTTTAAATTGGAATTAACTTGTAGTTTCATTCTTGACTCGTTTGTGCACGGAAACAATTTTTAGCTTCATTATTGACTAAATTGAACAACTTGTAGCTTCATTTTTGGTTGTTTGAAATTCGAATCAACTTGTACTTTCATTCTTGACTCGTTTGAGCACGAAAACAACTTTTAACTTCATTATTGACTAGATTGAACAACTTGTAGCTTCATTTTTGGTTTTTTGAAATTCGAATCAACTTGTACTTTCATTCTTGACTCGTTTGAGCCCGAAAACAACTTTTAGCTTCATTATTGACTAGATTGAAGTTGGAAACAAGTTGTAGTTTAATTCCAAACACGTTTGAAATTGAAAACAACATGTAGCTTCATTTTTGGTTGTTTGAAATTGGAATCAAATTGTAGTATTATTTTTGATTCGTTTGAGCATGTAAACCACTTGGAGCTTCATTATTGACTAGATTGAAGTTGGAAACAACTTGCAGCTTAATTCCAGACTCATTTGAAATTGAAAACAACTTGTAGTTTCATTTTTGGTTGTTTGAAATTGGAATCAACTTGTAGTTTTATTCTTGACTCGTTTGAGCTTGAAATCAACTTTTAGCTTTATTATTGACTAGATTGAAGTTGGAAACAACTTGTAGCTTCATTCCAGACTCGTTTGAAACTAAAAATTACTTTTAGCTTCATTTTCGGTTGTTTGAAATTGAAATCAACTTGTAGTTTCATTCTTGACTCGTTTGTGCACGGAAACAATTTTTAGCTTCATTATTGACTAGATTGAAGTTGGAAACAACTTGTAGCTTCATTTTTGGTTGTTTGAAATATGAATCAACTTGTACTTTCATTCTTGACTCGTTGAGCCCGAAAACATCTTGTAGCTTCATTATTGACCAGATTGAAGTTGGAAACAAGTTGTAGTTTAATTCCAAACTCGTTCGAAATTGAAAACAGCTTGTAGATTCATTTTTGGTTGTTTGAAATTGGAATCAAATTGTAGTATTATTTTTGAATCGTTTGAGCTTGTAAACCACTTGGAGCTTCATTATTGACTAGATTGAAGTTGGAAACAACTTGCAGCTTAATTCTAGACTCATTTGAAGTTGAAAACAACTTGTAGTTTCATTTTTGGTTGTTTGAAATTGGAATCAACTTGTAGTTTCATTCTTGACTCGTTTGAGCTTGAAAACAACTTGTAGCTTTATTATTGACTAGATTGAAGTTGGAAACAACTTGCAGCTTAATTCCAGACTCATTTGAAGTTGAAAACAACTTGTAGTTTCATTTTTGGTTGTTTGAAATTGGAATCAACTTGTAGTTTCATTCTTGACTCGTTTGAGCTTGAAAACAACTTGTAGCTTTATTATTGACTAGATTGAAGTTGGAAACAACTTGTAGCTTCATTCCAGACTCGTTTGAAACTGAAAATTACTTGTAGCTTCATTTTCGGTTGTTTTAAATTGGAATTAACTTGTAGTTTCATTCTTGACTCGTTTGTGCACGGAAACAATTTTTAGCTTCATTATTGACTAAATTGAACAACTTGTAGCTTCATTTTTGGTTGTTTGAAATTCGAATCAACTTGTACTTACATTCTTGACTCGTTTGAGCACGAAAACAACTTTTAGCTTCATTATTGACTAGATTGAAAAACTTGTAGCTTCATTTTTGGTTTTTTGAAATTCGAATCAACTTGTACTTTCATTCTTGACTCGTTTGAGCCCGAAAACAACTTTTAGCTTCATTATTGACTAGATTGAAGTTGGAAACAAGTTGTAGTTTAATTCCAAACACGTTTGAAATTGAAAACAACATGTAGCTTCATTTTTGGTTGTTTGAAATTGGAATCAAATTGTAGTATTATTTTTGATTCGTTTGAGCATGTAAACCACTTGGAGCTTCATTATTGACTAGATTGAAGTTGGAAACAACTTGCAGCTTAATTCCAGACTCATTTGAAATTGAAAACAACTTGTAGTTTCATTTTTGGTTGTTTGAAATTGGAATCAACTTGTAGTTTTATTCTTGACTCGTTTGAGCTTGAAATCAACTTTTAGCTTTATTATTGACTAGATTGAAGTTGGAAACAACTTGTAGCTTCATTCCAGACTCGTTTGAAACTAAAAATTACTTTTAGCTTCATTTTCGGTTGTTTGAAATTGAAATCAACTTGTAGTTTCATTCTTGACTCGTTTGTGCACGGAAACAATTTTTAGCTTCATTATTGACTAGATTGAAGTTGGAAACAACTTGTAGCTTCATTTTTGGATGTTTGAAATATGAATCAACTTGTACTTTCATTCTTGACTCGTTGAGCCCGAAAACATCTTGTAGCTTCATTATTGACCAGATTGAAGTTGGAAACAAGTTGTAGTTTAATTCCAAACTCGTTCGAAATTGAAAACAACTTGTAGATTCATTTTTGGTTGTTTGAAATTGGAATCAAATTGTAGTATTATTTTTGAATCGTTTGAGCTTGTAAACCACTTGGAGCTTCATTATTGACTAGATTGAAGTTGGAAACAACTTGCAGCTTAATTCTAGACTCATTTGAAGTTGAAAACAACTTGTAGCTTCATTTTTGGTTGTTTGAAATTGGAATCAACTTGTAGTTTCATTCTTGACTCGTTTGAGCTTGAAAACAACTTGTAGCTTTATTATTGACTAGATTGAAGTTGGAAACAACTTGCAGCTTAATTCCAGACTCATTTGAAGTTGAAAACAACTTGTAGATTCATTTTTGGTTGTTTGAAATTGGAATCAACTTGTAGTTTCATTCTTGACTCGTTTGAGCTTGAAAACAACTTGTAGCTTTATTATTGACTAGATTGAAGTTGGAAACAACTTGTAGCTTCATTCCAGACTCGTTTGAAACTGAAAATTACTTGTAGCTTCATTTTCGGTTGTTTTAAATTGGAATGAACTTGTAGTTTCATTTTTGACTCGATTGAGCTTGAAAACAACTTGTAGCTTTATGATTGACTAGATTGAAGTTGGAAACAACTTGTAGCTTCATTCCAGACTCGTTTGAAACTGAAAATTACTTGTAGCTTCATTTTCGGTTGTTTGAAATTGGAATCAACTTGTAGTTTCATTCTTGACTCGTTTGAGCCCGAAAACAACTTTTAGCTTCATTATTGACTAGATTGAAGTTGGAAACAAGTTGTAGTCTAATTCCAAACACGTTTGAAATTGAAAACAACATGTAGTTTCATTTTTGGTTGTTTGAAATTGGAATCAACTTGTAGTTTCATTCTTGACTCGTTTGAGCTTGAAATCAACTTGTAGCTTTATTATTGACTAGATTGAAGTTGGAAACAACTTGTAGATTCATTCCAGAATCGTTTGAAGTTGAAAACAACTTGTAGCTTCATTTTTGGTTGTTTGAAATTGGAATCAACTTGTAGTTTCATTCTTGACTCGTTTGAGCTTGAAATCAACTTGTAGCTTTATTATTTACTAGATTGAAGTTGGAAACAACTTGTAGCTTCATTCCAGACTCGTTTGAAGTTAAAAACAACTTGTAGTTTCATTTTTGGTTGTTTGAAATTGGAATCAACTTGTAGTTTCATTCTTGACTCGTTTGAGCTTGAAATCAACTTGTAGCTTTATTATTTACTAGATTGAAGTTGGAAACAACTTGTAGCTTCATTCCAGACTCGTTTGAAGTTAAAAACAACTTGTAGTTTCATTTTTGGTTGTTTGAAATTGGAATCAACTTGTAGTTTCATTCTTGACTCGTTTGAGCTTGAAATCAACTTGTAGCTTTATTATTGACTAGATTGAAGATGGAAACAACTTGTAGCTTCATTCCAGACTCGTTTGAAACTGAAAATTACTTGTAGCTTCATTTTCGGTTGTTTTAAATTGGAATTAACTTGTAGTTTCATTTTTGACTCGATTGAGCTTGAAAACAACTTGTAGCTTTATGATTGACTAGATTGAAGTTGGAAACAACTTGTGGCTTCATTCCAGACTCGTTTGAAACTGAAAATTACTTGTAGCTTCATTTTCGGTTGTTTGAAATTGGAATCAACTTGTAGTTTTATTCTTGACCTGTTTGAGCTTGAAATCAACTTGTAGCTTTTTTTTTTTTTTTTTTTGCTAAATAAAAATATATTAGAACAAAACAAAAGCAGAATACAAATCTAGGGGCATACCCCGCGAGAAAACCAAGATAAGCACAGACCGCTTAACAAGGTAAAATAAAGCTATAATAAACTAAACAACTAATCAGATGGCATTATACAAAGGACAAGTCCTAAGAACAGTGGCAGAAGCCAAGCGAAGCTAAGAAACTAATACAAGCAAGTTGTTAAAGTAAAGTCTTGGTCAACACACTTCCTGAAATAGTCACATGTAGCTAATTTATTTCGAACATCCTTTTTAACTCCATCTAACAGGGCAGCAACACTGCGTGTGGGGCCATTGTTATGAATTCTCGAGTTTCTCTCCCTCCACACCGAATAAAACACAGCAGAAATAAATAGAAAGGTCATTTCTTTCTTGACTCGAGAAATCCGAACAGTAGAGCAAATGTTCCCAGAGCGAAGGTCATCCCAATTACTGAAAATCGTATGAGGCCACGAGGATAACATACACCGAATGTACCAGCATTCATAGAATAGATGAGCATGGGTTTCCGCAACCGCACCACACATAATGCATAATTCATTAGTCTGCATTCTAAAATTAAGCATACGATCTTTAGTGAGGAGGCGCTCCTGCACCACTAACCACATATGAAAAGCAAACTTAGGCACCGAAAATTTACACCAAACAAGATCATACCAGCTGGGCTTATGGGCAGAATCACGAAGGCTATC
This sequence comes from Daucus carota subsp. sativus, assembly GCF_001625215.2. NCBI lineage: Eukaryota > Viridiplantae > Streptophyta > Magnoliopsida > Apiales > Apiaceae > Daucus > Daucus carota. The sequence goes on from NC_030381.2 coordinate 13,116,615, forward strand.
GCACAGAATACTACTCTTCATATTCCTGTAAGTTAAACCTTGCCAGAGAATATCGTCCTGATCATGAATGACCGTTTGTGCGCATTTACGGCGCAAGTCCTGAACAGTAAGGTCATTAGAAGTCCCCAAATCCCAAACACCATCACGAATAATTGTACCCACACTCGCAAGGTCATCAGATTCCATAGAAGAGATGATTCTCCTATCAAGATACTCAATAATCGACCTATTATCAAGCCATGGATCGTGCCAGAGCAAGAACTTGGAGTTGCGACCCACCTGGTATGTAATATGCATTTTAAACTCTGAACGAGAGTTCAAGATTTTCCTGAGACCCCAAGAACACTTATCCGGAACTGCCATGGTCCAGAACGCCTTCCTCTTTAGAAGGAATTTATGCACCCATCGTAGCCACAATGAGTCACACTTATTCTGAATAATTCTCCATATATGCAAGAAAACAACACATTTATTCCATCCCAGCAGCTCTTTAAATCCTAAGCCTCCTTCAGATTTCCTCAAGCAACAATTCTTCCAATTAACCTTGTAAAAGCATGGGCGAGTACTGTTCCCAACCCAGAGAAAACGAGTAATGAAACTCTGAATACGCCTTAGAATAGTGACAGGGAGGAATAGATACGAAGACCAGTGCCCGTGAAGTCCATAAATCACAGATTTTATCAACTGCGCACGACCAGCTTGGTTCATGAATTTATTGCTCCAACATTCAAAACGCCCAGTAATTTTAGAAAGTAAAGGTTGGCAATCCCGCATAGAAAGTTTGCCCGAGATGAGAGGCAACCCAAGGTACGTCACAGGGAAGGAACCTCGATTAAATTTCGAGATTGCCAAAGTAAAATCCTGTACAGCACTAGGAACATTGCCAAAGAAAGTTAAACATTTAGCAGGATTCATATGCAGACCAGAAATAACAGAGAATAAATCCAGTGCACGTATTAAAGCAGAGACAGAGTCATTATCACCATAACTAAAGAGCATAACATCATCCGCAAAAATTAAGTGCGTAATACCAGCATCTTTAGTTCTGCTATGGAACCTGAAATTCCCTTTACCAGTTTCGAGCTTAATACAAGCAGTTAGAGCTTCCATGGCAAGAACAAAGAGATAGGGTGATAACGGGTCTCCCTGTTTTAAACCCGACTTGCAGCTGAAATATCCTTCCAACGCTCCATTAACTTTGACAGAGATCATCGAACCAGTTATACATTTGCGAATCCAGCTAATAAAGCGAGTTCCAAACCCCATCAACTCCAAAAGATTAAACAAAAACTCCCAACTAATAGTGTCAAAAGCCTTTGAGATGTCAAGTTTAAAACAGATGCGAGGAGTGCCCCTATTAACATGATAATCCTTACACAAAGCCTGAGCAAGTAATACATGATCACCAAGATTTCTATTTTTGACAAAAGCTGCTTGATTGGGGGAAACTAAATGAGGCATAACAGACTTCATTCTGTGCGTGAGCAATTTCGAGATGACTTTGTAAAGAACATTACAGCACGATATCGGCCTAAATTGGTTCATTTGAGAAGCACTAGCCACCTTGGGGACAAGAGCAAGGGCTGCTGAGTTTATAATGCGAGGCAAGGACAGCAAGTCAAAGAAAGAGAGAATTGCAGAGTTGACATCAGACCCAATAATCTGCCAAGCACTTAAGAAAAATTCACTAGAGAGGCCATCAGGACCCGGACATTTGTGGTTAGCCAAAGATTTAAAAGTGCTCAGGATATCAGCACTCAAAACATCCCTGTTTAAACTCTGTATCTGATCAGCATTAAGACTATTAAACTCAAGATCAACTGGAATAGGAATAACAGCTTTAGATGCGCCCATAAGATTTTGAAAGAAGTTCACAGCCTCCCTCGCAATATCCTTGTGGGAAGTGAATGTAACTCCATTTGCATCAAGAGAAAGAATTTTGTTACAATTCCATCTCGACTTGCAACTATTAAAGAAAAACCGATTATTACTATCACCAAGTTGCAACCATTTAATCCTCGACTTTTGTTTAAGTAGCACTTCCTGTTCATTTAAAGCATCCTGGAAATGTGACATGAGAGTGATTTCTCGAAGGAGATCATCACGAGAGGGAATACCAACCATACCGGATTGACAAGCCTGAAGAGCCTCACGAGCATTATCCACCTTAATATCAAGATTACCATGACGACTGTTGAGCACTTTTAAACCCTCCTTCACTTTTTTTAGCTTACTAGTAAGCACAAACCAAGGGTCACCATTAACAGGGATGTTCCAAGCATCACTAACCACCTGTGTGAACTCCGAGTGACAAAGCAGATGAGCAAAAACCTGGAATGGCTTGTATATTTTATCCTTGACACAGCCTAAATTCACAGCAGCAGGGCTATGATCAGATAAGCCTCTAGGTAAGAATACTGCCTTCGACATATCAAACATCTTTAACCAATGCTCATTCACCAGTACCCTATCCAATTTACGCAGCAAAGTAGTATTAAGGCTACTGTCTCGCCAAGTAAAAAATTCCCCCGAGAAAGATAAGTCTGTAACACCAATATGATTGATACAGTTGTGAAATTCAGAAATACCACGATGAATACGAGGAAGCGCCCCAGTAGTCTCGTTGCTCGAAAGAAAAGAGTTAAAATCACCAGTAATGCACCACGCACGACCTTGACCAGAATCAACCATAGAGTCATTAATATGAATCAAGTCACTCCATAAAATCCGTCTATCAACAATCTCGTTATAAGCATAGACCACTATCAAAACAAAAGAGGAGTTATCAGCCTTTCTAGTAACTGACATAGTGATCTGCTGTGCAGACGAATAGAGCTGAGCAACAGTCCAAAAAACAGGGTTCCAACCTACCCAAATACGACCGTTGAGGTGATGTTGATAATTGTAACACCACTGGAAATGCCTGTGAATAACAACAGATAAGCGCGCCGCATCCCTTTCCTTAACACGAGTCTCCAGAAAAGCAACAAAAGAAAGTTGCAGATTATTAACAAAATCTTTCGCAAAAGACATTTTATTATGGAGGCCTCGAATGTTAAAGGAACAAAAATCGAAATCTACCATAGATTACGAGTTGGAAGAGGGGGAACTCCCCTTTTGAAGCCTAAGCTTCTTCTTTTGAGATTTAGTAAGTCGAACAGGGCTAGTACCACCAAAATTTGCCTTGCGTTTATCAACCTCATCCACAATTCGTAAGTTCTTAAAAGTGCGAGGAGGGGAAGGAGAGACCTCAGAATCTTCAATTATAACAGGCTTCTTCCTACGAACTTCAGTCCAACTGGAATCATTTTCCACAGCATGATTAGTGTTTGTATGCACAGTGTGTTCATTGGAACGAGGGACATTGTTCTGCTCTTGACAATCCCTGTTATCCATAGAGCCATCAGCCGTGCCATCAACCGTTTGAGGAGGTTCAGAAGTTCCAGGAGCATCCTTCTTAACCCAAACTCTCTTTACTTTGGGGCAAGCACCCACCGTGTGCCCTAATGATTTGCAGCCAGAACAGTATAGAGGCCTAAGCGGGTAGGAAATCGAAACCTTAACAACAGATTTTGTCTCCAAAACTGGATCAAGAGTAACAGCAGACACCTCATTAGGCAGAGGATCCCCGAGTTTATACAGAACCTGTAGCTTAGCAAATGGCAATAAGTCCAATTTCTCAGTTAAAGCATCAGCACCAATCGGCTTCCCCACAACACTGGCTAATCGACTTAAACCCTCTTCAGTCCAATACGCATCAGGTATGTTAGTAAGCTTTATCCATAGAGGCATGACTTCTATGTTATCAATTCCTGGCTTCACCCCCCAGCGTGTCACCACCATCGGACGTCTCCCCACATACCAGGTTCCACGGGTCAGAACTGCATCTCTACTAACAGCATCCACAAACTTAAACACATACATATGAGCATCTTTTTGAAAGACCTTCATCAGCCCCTTATTGCCCCACATTTTGTACGCAAAGTCCGAGACCTCCTTGTACGATTTTGTACCTTTAGTAAAGGTGCCAACAACACAGTTCTCAAACTTGGCATTCCCCTGTTTAAGTGACTCCAAAGGAGGCTCAACAACGGTCGCATCTTTGCTTAGAGGGAAGTAGCTAAACTTGGCACGCATTATCTCATCGTTCTTTATAACATTTGCCCAGGACTCACCTCGAGACTTACCAGAACCCTCCTCTTTATTAGCATCAGGCGCTTTGGGAACACTCTTCGAATCAGCAGAGACATTTGTGACTGTCTTAGGCTTTTCGTCAAACACATCATCTACGACAGCAGAATCTCCAACCTTCCCCTTTAATTTATCTTTGAAGGGGTTACCAACAACAGAATCCATCACAGGGAGGCCAAACTCATCCCGATTTGGAACCTCACAACTAAATCCATCAGTAGAGATTCCCTTGAGCACCTCTTCTTCTTTAAACCCTTTAGCTCGGAGGAAGGATAACACCTCCTGCAGCTTTCGCCTGGAAGCATAGAGCTCATCCCTCTCATGCTTAGTAGTGCGAAGCACAGCTGAAATCATGGCACTAGTGCTACTGGGACCTTTACGCACCGGAGAAGGTGGAAGCTCCTCACTCGAGTACCCTTCAGTGACATCCTCAATCTCAATCCTTTCCACCATTGGAATGCCCCCTCCTAGAGCACTAGGCTGAACCCTAGTACCACCAAGAATCTCAGCATCAGAATGCGACCCCTCGACCTCTCGGCCGGAACCTGAGAATAATTCATGAAGTATGTCACCACGGACAACAAAGGGGGCAGTAGAGTTAAAGACACCGTCTTCAATCCTATGCCCATCGTGATCAATTGGAACCCCATCTGAATCACAATTAGAACTCATAATCGAAGCTAAAATCAATAAGGAGTAAAAGATAACAGAATAAAAATATATAATATAAGAAATTTAGGTGTAGAATGAGGTAAAGAAGAGGAAGAAAAGGGGATTAGAGTTAGGGTTTGTGATAAAGAAAGAGGCGGCTGAAAGAAAGTGGTAGGGTTTGAGGCTCTAACCTAGAGAGAAGGGAGAGGAAATTTCTAGAGAGAGAAACATTATGAAGATTTGTAGCTTTGTTAACTTGTAGCTTTATTATTGACTAGATTGAAGTTGGAAACAACTTGTAGCTTCATTCCAGACTCGTTTGAAACTAAAAATTACTTTTAGCTTCATTTTCGGTTGTTTGAAATTGAAATCAACTTGTAGTTTCATTCTTGACTCGTTTGTGCACGGAAACAATTTTTAGCTTCATTATTGTCTAGATTGAAGTTGGAAACAACTTGTAACTTCATTTTTGGTTGTTTGAAATATGAATCAACTTGTACTTTCATACTTGACTCGTTGAGCCCGAAAACATCTTGTAGCTTCATTATTGACCAGATTGAAGTTGGAAACAAGTTGTAGTTTAATTCCAAACTCGTTTGAAATTGAAAACAACTTGTAGATTCATTTTTGGTTGTTTGAAATTGGAATCAAATTGTAGTATTATTTTTGAATCGTTTGAGCTTGTAAACCACTTGGAGCTTCATTATTGACTAGATTGAAGTTGGAAACAACTTGCAGCTTAATTCCAGACTCATTTGAAGTTGAAAACAACTTGTAGTTTCATTTTTGGTTGTTTGAAATTGGAATCAACTTGTAGTTTCATTCTTGACTCGTTTGAGCTTGAAAACAACTTGTAGCTTTATTATTGACTAGATTGAAGTTGGAAACAACTTGTAGCTTCATTCCAGACTCGTTTGAAACTGAAAATTACTTGTAGCTTCATTTTCGGTTGTTTTAAATTGGAATTAACTTGTAGTTTCATTTTTGACTCGATTGAGCTTGAAAACAACTTGTAGCTTTATGATGGACTAGATTGAAGTTGGAAACAACTTGTAGCTTCATTCCAGACTCGTTTGAAACTGAAAATTACTTGTGGCTTCATTTTCGGTTGTTTGAAATTGGAATCAATTTGTAGTTTTATTTTTGACTCGTTTGAGCTTGAAATCAACTTTTAGCTTTATTATTGACTAGATTGAAGTTGGAAACAACTTGTAGCTTCATTCCAGACTCGTTTGAAACTAAAAATTACTTTTAGCTTCATTTTCGGTTGTTTGAAATTGAAATCAACTTGTAGTTTCATTCTTGACTCGTTTGTGCACGGAAACAATTTTTAGCTTCATTATTGACTAGATTGAAGTTGGAAACAACTTGTAGCTTCATTTTTGGTTGTTTGAAATATGAATCAACTTGTACTTTCATTCTTGACTCGTTGAGCACGAAAACATCTTGTAGCTTCATTATTGACCAGATTGAAGTTGGAAACAAGTTGTAGTTTAATTCCAAACTCGTTCGAAATTGAAAACAACTTGTAGATTCATTTTTGGTTGTTTGAAATTGGAATCAAATTGTAGTATTATTTTTGAATCGTTTGAGCTTGTAAACCACTTGGAGCTTCATTATTGACTAGATTGAAGTTGGAAACAACTTGCAGCTTAATTCTAGACTCATTTGAAGTTGAAAACAACTTGTAGTTTCATTTTTGGTTGTTTGAAATTGGAATCAACTTGTAGTTTCATTCTTGACTCGTTTGAGCTTGAAAACAACTTGTAGCTTTATTATTGACTAGATTGAAGTTGGAAACAACTTGTAGCTTCATTCCAGACTCGTTTGAAACTGAAAATTACTTGTAGCTTCATTTTCGGTTGTTTTAAATTGGAATTAACTTGTAGTTTCATTTTTGACTCGATTGAGCTTGAAAACAACTTGTAGCTTTATGATGGACTAGATTGAAGTTGGAAACAACTTGTAGCTTCATTCCAGACTCGTTTGAAACTGAAAATTACTTGTGGCTTCATTTTCGGTTGTTTGAAATTGGAATCAACCTGTAGTTTCATTCTTGACTCGTTTGAGCCCGAAAACAACTTTTAGCTTCATTATTGACCTGATTGAAGTTGGAAACAAGTTGTAGTCTAATTCCAAACACGTTTGAAATTCATAACAACATGTAGTTTCATTTTTGGTTGTTTGAAATTGGAATCAACTTGTAGTTTCATTCTTGACTCGTTTGAGCTTTAAATCAACTTGTAGCTTTATTATTGACTAGATTGAAGTTGGAAACAACTTGTAGCTTCATTCCAGACTCGTTTGAAACTGAAAATTACTTGTAGCTTCATTTTCGATTGTTTTAAATTGGAATTAACTTGTAGTTTCATTTTTGACTCGATTGAGCTTGAAAACAACTTGTAGCTTTATGATTGACTAGATTGAAGTTGGAAACAACTTGTAGCTTCATTCCAGACTCGTTTGAAACTGAAAATTACTTGTAGCTTCATTTTCGGTTGTTTGAAATTGGAATCAACTTGTAGTTTCATTCTTGACTCGTTTGAGCTTGAAATCAACTTGTAGCTTTATTATTGACTAGATTGAAGTTGGAAACAACTTGTAGCTTCATTCCAGACTCGTTTGAAACTGAAAATTACTTGTAGCTTCATTTTCGGTTGTTTGAAATTGGAATCAACTTGTAGTTTCATTCTTGACTCGTTTGAGCTTGAAATCAACTTGTAGCTTTATTATTGACTAGATTGAAGTTGGAAACAACTTGTAGCTTCATTCTAGACTCGTTGAAGTTGAAAACAACTTGTAGTTTCATTTTTGGTTGTTTGAAATTGGAATCAACTTGTAGTTTCATTCTTGACTCGTTTGAGCTTGAAATCAACTTGTAGCTTTATTATTGACTAGATTGAAGTTGGAAACAACTTGTAGCTTCATTCCAGACTCGTTTGAAGTTGAAAACAACTTGTAGTTTCATTTTTGGTTATTTGAAATTGGAATCAACTTGTAGTTTCATTCTTGACTCGTTTGAGCTTGAAAACAACTTGTAGCTTTATTATTGACTAGATTGAAGTTGGAAACAACTTGTAGCTTCATTCCAGACTCGTTTGAAGTTGAAAACAACTTGTAGTTTCATTTTTGGTTGTTTGAAATTGGAATCAACTTGTAGTTTCATTCTTGACTCGTTTGAGCTTGAAAACAACTTGTAGCTTTATTATTGACTAGATTGAAGTTGGAAACAACTTGTAGCTTCATTCCAGACTCGTTTGAAACTGAAAATTACTTGTAGCTTCATTTTCGGTTGTTTTAAATTGGAATTAACTTGTAGTTTCATTTTTGACTCGATTGAGCTTGAAAACAACTTGTAGCTTTATGATTGACTAGATTAAGGTTGGAAACAACTTGTAGCTTCATTCCAGACTCGTTTGAAACTGAAAATTACTTGTAGCTTCATTTTCGGTTGTTTGAAATTGGAATCAACTTGTAGTTTCATTCTTGACTCGTTTGAGCTTGAAATCAACTTGTAGCTTTATTATTGACTAGATTGAAGTTGGAAACAACTTGTAGCTTCATTCTAGACTCGTTGAAGTTGAAAACAACTTGTAGTTTCATTTTTGGTTGTTTGAAATTGGAATCAACTTGTAGTTTCATTCTTGACTCGTTTGAGCTTGAAATCAACTTGTAGCTTTATTATTGACTAGATTGAAGTTGGAAACAACTTGTAGCTTCATTCCAGACTCGTTTGAAGTTGAAAACAACTTGTAGTTTCATTTTTGGTTGTTTGAAATTGGAATCAACTTGTAGTTTCATTCTTGACTCGTTTGAGCTTGAAAACAACTTGTAGCTTTATTATTGACTAGATTGAAGTTGGAAACAACTTGTAGCTTCATTCCAGACTCGTTTGAAGTTGAAAACAACTTGTAGTTTCATTTTTGGTTGTTTGAAATTGGAATCAACTTGTAGTTTCATTCTTGACTCGTTTGAGCTTGAAAACAACTTGTAGCTTTATTATTGACTAGATTGAAGTTGGAAACAACTTGTAGCTTCATTCCAGACTCGTTTGAAGTTGAAAACAACTTGTAGATTCATTTTTGGTTGTTTGAAATTGGAATCAAATTGTAGTATTATTTTTGAATCGTTTGAGCTTGTAAACCACTTGGAGCTTCATTATTGACTAGATTGAAGTTGGAAACAACTTGCAGCTTAATTCCAGACTCATTTGAAGTTGAAAACAACTTGTAGTTTCATTTTTGGTTGTTTGAAATTGGAATCAACTTGTAGTTTCATTCTTGACTCGTTTGAGCTTGAAAACAACTTGTAGCTTTATTATTGACTAGATTGAAGTTGGAAACAACTTGTAGCTTCATTCCAGACTCGTTTGAAACTGAAAATTACTTGTAGCTTCATTTTCGGTTGTTTTAAATTGGAATTAACTTGTAGTTTCATTTTTGACTCGATTGAGCTTGAAAACAACTTGTAGCTTTATGATGGACTAGATTGAAGTTGGAAACAACTTGTAGCTTCATTCCAGACTCGTTTGAAACTGAAAATTACTTGTGGCTTCATTTTCGGTTGTTTGAAATTGGAATCAATTTGTAGTTTTATTTTTGACTCGTTTGAGCTTGAAATCAACTTTTAGCTTTATTATTGACTAGATTGAAGTTGGAAACAACTTGTAGCTTCATTCCAGACTCGTTTGAAACTAAAAATTACTTTTAGCTTCATTTTCGGTTGTTTGAAATTGAAATCAACTTGTAGTTTCATTCTTGACTCGTTTGTGCACGGAAACAATTTTTAGCTTCATTATTGACTAGATTGAAGTTGGAAACAACTTGTAGCTTCATTTTTGGTTGTTTGAAATATGAATCAACTTGTACTTTCATTCTTGACTCGTTGAGCACGAAAACATCTTGTAGCTTCATTATTGACCAGATTGAAGTTGGAAACAAGTTGTAGTTTAATTCCAAACTCGTTCGAAATTGAAAACAACTTGTAGATTCATTTTTGGTTGTTTGAAATTGGAATCAAATTGTAGTATTATTTTTGAATCGTTTGAGCTTGTAAACCACTTGGAGCTTCATTATTGACTAGATTGAAGTTGGAAACAACTTGCAGCTTAATTCTAGACTCATTTGAAGTTGAAAACAACTTGTAGTTTCATTTTTGGTTGTTTGAAATTGGAATCAACTTGTAGTTTCATTCTTGACTCGTTTGAGCTTGAAAACAACTTGTAGCTTTATTATTGACTAGATTGAAGTTGGAAACAACTTGTAGCTTCATTCCAGACTCGTTTGAAACTGAAAATTACTTGTAGCTTCATTTTCGGTTGTTTTAAATTGGAATTAACTTGTAGTTTCATTTTTGACTCGATTGAGCTTGAAAACAACTTGTAGCTTTATGATGGACTAGATTGAAGTTGGAAACAACTTGTAGCTTCATTCCAGACTCGTTTGAAACTGAAAATTACTTGTGGCTTCATTTTCGGTTGTTTGAAATTGGAATCAACCTGTAGTTTCATTCTTGACTCGTTTGAGCCCGAAAACAACTTTTAGCTTCATTATTGACCTGATTGAAGTTGGAAACAAGTTGTAGTCTAATTCCAAACACGTTTGAAATTCATAACAACATGTAGTTTCATTTTTGGTTGTTTGAAATTGGAATCAACTTGTAGTTTCATTCTTGACTCGTTTGAGCTTTAAATCAACTTGTAGCTTTATTATTGACTAGATTGAAGTTGGAAACAACTTGTAGCTTCATTCCAGACTCGTTTGAAACTGAAAATTACTTGTAGCTTCATTTTCGATTGTTTTAAATTGGAATTAACTTGTAGTTTCATTTTTGACTCGATTGAGCTTGAAAACAACTTGTAGCTTTATGATTGACTAGATTGAAGTTGGAAACAACTTGTAGCTTCATTCCAGACTCGTTTGAAACTGAAAATTACTTGTAGCTTCATTTTCGGTTGTTTGAAATTGGAATCAACTTGTAGTTTCATTCTTGACTCGTTTGAGCTTGAAATCAACTTGTAGCTTTATTATTGACTAGATTGAAGTTGGAAACAACTTGTAGCTTCATTCCAGACTCGTTTGAAACTGAAAATTACTTGTAGCTTCATTTTCGATTGTTTTAAATTGGAATTAACTTGTAGTTTCATTTTTGACTCGATTGAGCTTGAAAACAACTTGTAGCTTTATGATTGACTAGATTGAAGTTGGAAACAACTTGTAGCTTCATTCCAGACTCGTTTGAAACTGAAAATTACTTGTAGCTTCATTTTCGGTTGTTTGAAATTGGAATCAACTTGTAGTTTCATTCTTGACTCGTTTGAGCTTGAAATCAACTTGTAGCTTTATTATTGACTAGATTGAAGTTGGAAACAACTTGTAGCTTCATTCTAGACTCGTTGAAGTTGAAAACAACTTGTAGTTTCATTTTTGGTTGTTTGAAATTGGAATCAACTTGTAGTTTCATTCTTGACTCGTTTGAGCTTGAAATCAACTTGTAGCTTTATTATTGACTAGATTGAAGTTGGAAACAACTTGTAGCTTCATTCCAGACTCGTTTGAAGTTGAAAACAACTTGTAGTTTCATTTTTGGTTATTTGAAATTGGAATCAACTTGTAGTTTCATTCTTGACTCGTTTGAGCTTGAAAACAACTTGTAGCTTTATTATTGACTAGATTGAAGTTGGAAACAACTTGTAGCTTCATTCCAGACTCGTTTGAAGTTGAAAACAACTTGTAGTTTCATTTTTGGTTGTTTGAAATTGGAATCAACTTGTAGTTTCATTCTTGACTCGTTTGAGCTTGAAAACAACTTGTAGCTTTATTATTGACTAGATTGAAGTTGGAAACAACTTGTAGCTTCATTCCAGACTCGTTTGAAACTGAAAATTACTTGTAGCTTCATTTTCGGTTGTTTTAAATTGGAATTAACTTGTAGTTTCATTTTTGACTCGATTGAGCTTGAAAACAACTTGTAGCTTTATGATTGACTAGATTAAGGTTGGAAACAACTTGTAGCTTCATTCCAGACTCGTTTGAAACTGAAAATTACTTGTAGCTTCATTTTCGGTTGTTTGAAATTGGAATCAACTTGTAGTTTCATTCTTGACTCGTTTGAGCTTGAAATCAACTTGTAGCTTTATTATTGACTAGATTGAAGTTGGAAACAACTTGTAGCTTCATTCTAGACTCGTTGAAGTTGAAAACAACTTGTAGTTTCATTTTTGGTTGTTTGAAATTGGAATCAACTTGTAGTTTCATTCTTGACTCGTTTGAGCTTGAAATCAACTTGTAGCTTTATTATTGACTAGATTGAAGTTGGAAACAACTTGTAGCTTCATTCCAGACTCGTTTGAAGTTGAAAACAACTTGTAGTTTCATTTTTGGTTGTTTGAAATTGGAATCAACTTGTAGTTTCATTCTTGACTCGTTTGAGCTTGAAAACAACTTGTAGCTTTATTATTGACTAGATTGAAGTTGGAAACAACTTGTAGCTTCATTCCAGACTCGTTTGAAGTTGAAAACAACTTGTAGTTTCATTTTTGGTTGTTTGAAATTGGAATCAACTTGTAGTTTCATTCTTGACTCGTTTGAGCTTGAAAACAACTTGTAGCTTTATTATTGACTAGATTGAAGTTGGAAACAACTTGTAGCTTCATTCCAGACTCGTTTGAAACTGAAAATTACTTGTAGCTTCATTTTCGGTTGTTTTAAATTGGAATTAACTTGTAGTTTCATTTTTGACTCGATTGAGCTTGAAAACAACTTGTAGCTTTATGATTGACTAGATTAAGGTTGGAAACAACTTGTAGCTTCATTCCAGACTCGTTTGAAGTTGAAAACAACTTGTAGCTTCATTTCCGGTTGTTTGAAATTGGAATCAACTTGTAGTTTCAATCTTGACCCGTTTGAGCTTGAAAACAACTTGTAGCTTTATTATTGACTAGATTGAAGTTGGAAACAACTTGTAGCTTCATTCTAGACTCGTTTGAAACTGAAAATTACTTGTAGCTTCATTTTCGGTTGTTTGAAATTGGAATCAACTTGTAGTTTCATTCTTGACTCGTTTGTGCACGGAAACAATTTTTAGCTTCATTATTGACTAGATTGAACAACTTGTAGATTCATTTTTGGTTTTTTGAAATTCGAATCAACTTGTACTTTCATTCTTGACTCGTTTGAGCCCGAAAACAACTTTTAGCTTCATTATTGACTAGATTGAAGTTGGAAACAAGTTGTAGTTTAATTCCAAACACGTTTGAAATTGAAAACAACATGTAGCTTCATTTTTTGTTGTTTGAAATTGGAATCAAATTGTAGTATTATTTTTGATTAGTTTGAGCATGTAAACCACTTGGAGCTTCATTATTGACTAGATTGAAGTTGGAAACAACTTGCAGCTTAATTCCAGACTCATTTGAAATTGAAAACAACTTGTAGTTTCATTTTTGGTTGTTTGAAATTGGAATCAACTTGTAGTTTTATTCTTGACTCGTTTGAGCTTGAAATCAACTTTTAGCTTTATTATTGACTAGATTGAAGTTGGAAACAACTTGTAGCTTCAATCCAGACTCGTTTGAAACTAAAAATTACTTTTAGCTTCATTTTCGGTTGTTTGAAATTGAAATCAACTTGTAGTTTCATTCTTGACTCGTTTGTGCACGGAAACAATTTTTAGCTTCATTATTGACTAGATTGAAGTTGGAAACAACTTGTAGCTTCATTTTTGGTTGTTTGAAATATGAATCAACTTGTACTTTCATTCTTGACTCGTTGAGCCTGAAAACATCTTGTAGCTTCATCATTGACCAGATTGAAGTTGGAAACAAGTTGTAGTTTAATTCCAAACTCGTTCGAAATTGAAAACAACTTGTAGATTCATTTTTGGTTGTTTGAAATTGGAATCAAATTGTAGTATTATTTTTGAATCGTTTGAGCTTGTAAACCACTTGGAGCTTCATTATTGACTAGATTGAAGTTGGAAACAACTTGCAGCTTAATTCTAGACTCATTTGAAGTTGAAAACAACTTGTAGTTTCATTTTTGGTTGTTTGAAATTGGAATCAACTTGTAGTTTCATTCTTGACTCGTTTGAGCTTGAAAACAACTTGTAGCTTTATTATTGACTAGATTGAAGTTGGAAACAACTTGCAGCTTAATTCCAGACTCATTTGAAGTTGAAAACAACTTGTAGTTTCATTTTTGGTTGTTTGAAATTGGAATCAACTTGTAGTTTCATTCTTGACTCGTTTGAGCTTGAAAACAACTTGTAGCTTTATTATTGACTAGATTGAAGTTGGAAACAACTTGTAGCTTCATTCCAGACTCGTTTGAAACTGAAAATTACTTGTAGCTTCATTTTCGGTTGTTTTAAATTGGAATTAACTTGTAGTTTCATTTTTGACTCGATTGAGCTTTAAAACAACTTGTAGCTTTATGATTGACTAGATTGAAGTTGGAAACAACTTGTAGCTTCATTCTAGACTCGTTTAAAACTGAAAATTACTTGTAGCTTCATTTTCGGTTGTTTGAAATTGGAATCAACTTGTAGTTTCATTCTTGACTCGTTTGTGCACGGAAACAATTTTTAGCTTCATTATTGACTAGATTGAACAACTTGTAGATTCATTTTTGGTTGTTTGAAATTCGAATCAACTTGTACTTTCATTCTTGACTCGTTTGAGCCCGAAAACAACTTTTAGCTTCATTATTGACTAGATTGAAGTTGGAAACAAGTTGTAGTTTAATTCCAAACACGTTTGAAATTGAAAACAACATGTAGCTTCATTTTTGGTTGTTTGAAATTGGAATCAAATTGTAGTATTATTTTTGATTAGTTTGAGCATGTAAACCACTTGGAGCTTCATTATTGACTAGATTGAAGTTGGAAACAACTTGCAGCTTAATTCCAGACTCATTTGAAATTGAAAACAACTTGTAGTTTCATTTTTGGTTGTTTGAAATTGGAATCAACTTGTAGTTTCATTCTTGACTCGTTTGAGCTTGAAATCAACTTGTAGCTTTATTATTGACTAGATTGAAGTTGGAAACAACTTGTAGCTTCATTCCAGACTCGTTTGAAACTAAAAATTACTTTTAGCTTCATTTTCGGTTGTTTGAAATTGAAATCAACTTGTAGTTTCATTCTTGACTCGTTTGTGCACGGAAACAATTTTTAGCTTCATTATTGACTAGATTGAAGTTGGAAACAACTTGTAGCTTCATTTTGGTTGTTTGAAATATGAATCAACTTGTACTTTCATTCTTGACTCGTTGAGCCCGAAAACATCTTGTAGCTTCATTATTGACCAGATTGAAGTTGGAAACAAGTTGTAGTTTAATTCCAAACTCGTTTGAAACTGAAAACAACTTGTAGATTCATTTTTGGTTGTTTGAAATTGGAATCAAATTGTAGTATTATTTTGAATCGTTTGAGCTTGTAAACCACTTGGAGCTTCATTATTGACTAGATTGAAGTTGGAAACAACTTGCAGCTTAATTCCAGACTCATTTGAAGTTGAAAACAACTTGTAGTTTCATTTTTGGTTGTTTGAAATTGGAATCAACTTGTAGTTTCATTCTTGACTCGTTTGAGCTTGAAAACAACTTGTAGCTTTATTATTGACTAGATTGAAGTTGGA
This sequence comes from Daucus carota subsp. sativus, assembly GCF_001625215.2. Lineage (NCBI taxonomy): Eukaryota > Viridiplantae > Streptophyta > Magnoliopsida > Apiales > Apiaceae > Daucus > Daucus carota. The sequence goes on from NC_030381.2 coordinate 13,132,093, forward strand.
AACAACTTGTAGCTTCATTCCAGACTCGTTTGAAACTGAAAATTACTTGTAGCTTCATTTTCGGTTGTTTTAAATTGGAATGAACTTGTAGTTTCATTTTTGACTCGATTGAGCTTGAAAACAACTTGTAGCTTTATGATTGACTAGATTGAAGTTGGAAACAACTTGTAGCTTCATTCCAGACTCGTTTGAAACTGAAAATTACTTGTAGCTTCATTTTCGGTTGTTTGAAATTTGAATCAACTTGTAGTTTCATTCTTGACTCGTTTGTGCACGGAAATAATTTTTAGCTTCATTATTGACTAAATTAAACAACTTGTAGCTTCATTTTTGGTTGTTTGAAATTCGAATCAACTTGTACTTTCATTCTTGACTCGTTTGAGCACGAAAACAACTTTTAGCTTCATTATTGACTAGATTGAACAACTTGTAGCTTCATTTTTGGTTTTTTGAAATTCGAATCAACTTGTACTTTCATTCTTGACTCGTTTGAGCCCGAAAACAACTTTTAGCTTCATTATTGACTAGATTGAAGTTGGAAACAAGTTGTAGTTTAATTCCAAACACGTTTGAAATTGAAAACAACATGTAGCTTCATTTTTGGTTGTTTGAAATTGGAATCAAATTGTAGTATTATTTTTGATTCGTTTGAGCATGTAAACCACTTGGAGCTTCATTATTGACTAGATTGAAGTTGGAAACAACTTGCAGCTTAATTCCAGACTCATTTGAAATTGAAAACAACTTGTAGTTTCATTTTTGGTTGTTTGAAATTGGAATCAACTTGTAGTTTTATTCTTGACTCGTTTGAGCTTGAAATCAACTTTTAGCTTTATTATTGATTAGATTGAAGTTGGAAACAACTTGTAGCTTCATTCCAGACTCGTTTGAAACTAAAATTACTTTTAGCTTCATTTTCGGTTGTTTGAAATTGAAATCAACTTGTAGTTTCATTCTTGACTCGTTTGTGCACGGAAACAATTTTTAGCTTCATTATTGACCAGATTGAAGTTGGAAACAACTTGTAGCTTCATTTTTGATTGTTTGAAATATGAATCAACTTGTACTTTCATTCTTGACTCGTTGAGCCCGAAAACATCTTGTAGCTTCATTATTGACCAGATTGAAGTTGGAAACAAGTTGTAGTTTAATTCCAAACTCGTTCGAAATTGAAAACAACTTGTAGATTCATTTTTGGTTGTTTGAAATTGGAATCAAATTGTAGTATTATTTTTGAATCGTTTGAGCTTGTAAACCACTTGGAGCTTCATTATTGACTAGATTGAAGTTGGAAACAACTTGCAGCTTAATTCTAGACTCATTTGAAGTTGAAAACAACTTGTAGTTTCATTTTTGGTTGTTTGAAATTGGAATCAACTTGTAGTTTCATTCTTGACTCGTTTGAGCTTGAAAACAACTTGTAACTTTATTATTGACTAGATTGAAGTTGGAAACAACTTGCAGCTTAATTCCAGACTCATTTGAAGTTGAAAACGACTTGTAGTTTCATTTTTGGTTGTTTGAAATTGGAATCAACTTGTAGTTTCATTCTTGACTCGTTTGAGCTTGAAAACAACTTGTAGCTTTATTATTGACTAGATTGAAGTTGGAAACAACTTGTAGCTTCATTCCAGACTCGTTTGAAACTGAAAATTACTTGTAGCTTCATTTTCGGTTGTTTTAAATTGGAATTAACTTGTAGTTTCATTTTTGACTCGATTGAGCTTTAAAACAACTTGTAGCTTTATGATTGACTAGATTGAAGTTGGAAACAACTTGTAGCTTCATTCCAGACTCGTTTGAAACTGAAAATTACTTGTAGCTTCATTTTCGGTTGTTTGAAATTGGAATCAACTTGTAGTTTCATTCTTGACTCGTTTGTGCACGGAAACAATTTTTAGCTTCATTATTGACTAAATTGAACAACTTGTAGCTTCATTTTTGGTGTTTGAAATTCGAATCAACTTGTACTTTCATTCTTGACTCGTTTGAGCACGAAAACAACTTTTAGCTCATTATTGACTAGATTGAACAACTTGTAGCTTCATTTTTGGTTTTTTGAAATTCGAATCAACTTGTACTTTCATTCTTGACTCGTTTGAGCCCGAAAACAACTTTTAGCTTCATTATTGACTAGATTGAAGTTGGAAACAAGTTGTAGTTTAATTCCAAAAACGTTTGAAATTGAAAACAACATGTAGCTTCATTTTTGGTTGTTTGAAATTGGAATCAAATTGTAGTATTATTTTTGATTCGTTTGAGCATGTAAACCACTTGGAGCTTCATTATTGACTAGATTGAAGTTGGAAACAACTTGCAGCTTAATTCCAGACTCATTTGAAATTGAAAACAACTTGTAGTTTCATTTTTGGTTGTTTGAAATTGGAATCAACTTGTAGTTTTATTCTTGACTCGTTTGAGCTTGAAATCAACTTTTAGCTTTATTATTGACTAGATTGAAGTTGGAAACAACTTGTAGCTTCATTACAGACTCGTTTGAAACTAAAAATTACTTTTAGCTTCATTTTCGGTTGTTTGAAATTGAAATTAACTTGTAGCTTCATTCCAGACTCGTTTGAAACTGAAAATTACTTGTAGCTTCATTTTCGGTCGTTTGAAATTGGAATCAACTTGTAGTTTCATTCTTGACTCGTTTGAGCTTGAAATCAACTTGTAGCTTTATTATTGACTAGATTGAAGTTGGAAACAACTTGTAGCTTCATTCTAGACTCGTTGAAGTTGAAAACAACTTGTAGTTTCATTTTTGGTTGTTTGAAATTGGAATCAACTTGTAGTTTCATTCTTGACTCGTTTGAGCTTGAAATCAACTTGTAGCTTTCTTATTGACTAGATTGAAGTTGGAAACAACTGTAGCTTCATTCCAGACTCGTTTGAAGTTGAAAACAACTTGTAGTTTCATTTTTGGTTGTTTGAAATTGGAATCAACTTGTAGTTTCATTCTTGACTCGTTTGAGCTTGAAAACAACTTGTAGCTTTATTATTGACTAGATTGAAGTTGGAAACAACTTGTAGCTTCATTCCAGACTCGTTTGAAGTTGAAAACAACTTGTAGTTTCATTTTTGGTTGTTTGAAATTGGAATCAACTTGTAGTTTCATTCTTGACTCGTTTGAGCTTGAAAACAACTTGTAGCTTTATTATTGACTAGATTGAAGTTGGAAAGAACTTGTAGCTTCATTCCAGACTCGTTTTGAAACTGAAAATTACTTGTAGCTTCATTTTCGGTTGTTTTAAATTGGAATTAACTTGTAGTTTCATTTTTGACTCGATTGAGCTTAAAAACAACTTGTAGCTTTATGATTGACTAGATTAAGGTTGGAAACAACTTGTAGCTTCATTCCAGACTCGTTTTGAAGTTGAAAACAACTTGTAGCTTCATTTCCGGTGTTTGAAATTGGAATCAACTTGTAGTTTCATCTTGACCCGTTGAGCTTGAAAACAACTTGTAGCTTTATTATTGACTAGATTAAGTTGGGAAACACTTGTAGCTTCATTCCAGACTCGTTTGAAATTGAAAACAACTTGTAGTTCATTTTGGTTGTTTGAAATTGGAATCAACTTGTAGTTTCATTCTTGACTCGTTTGAGCTTGAAAACAACTTGTAGCTTTATTATTGACTAGATTGAAGTTGGAAACAACTTGTAGCTTCATTCCAGACTCGTTTGAAATTGAAACAACTTGTGTTTCATTTTTGGTTGTTTGAAATTGGAATCAATTGTAGTTTCATTTTGACTCGTTGAGCTTGTAAACCACTTGTAGCTTCATTATTGACTAGATTGAAGTTGGAAACAACTTGTAGCTTCATTCCAGACTCGTTTGAAATTGAAAACAACTTGTAGTTTCATTTTTGGTTGTTTGAAATTGGAATCAACTTGTAGTTTCATTCTTGACTCGTTTGAGCTTGAAACAACTTGTAGCTTTATATTGACTAGATTGAAGTTGGAAACAACTTGTAGCTTCATTCCAGACTCGTTTGAAACTGAAAATTACTTGTAGCTTCATTTTCGGTTGTTTGAAATTGGAATCAACTTGTAGTTTCATTCTTGACTCGTTTGAGCACGAAACAATTTTTAGCTTCATTATTGACTAGATTGAAGTTGGAAACAACTTGTAGCTTCATTTTTGGTTGTTTGAAATTGAATCAACTTGTAGTTTCATTCTTGACTCGTTGAGCTTGAAAACAACTTGTAGCTTCATTATTGACTAGATTGAAGTTGGAAACAAGTTGTAGTTTATTCCAAACTCGTTTGAAATTGAAAACAACTTGTAGATTCATTTTTGGTTGTTTGAAATTGGAATCAATTGTAGTATCATTTTTGACTCGTTTGAGCTTGAAACCACTTGTAGCTTCATTATTGACTAGATTGAAGTTGGAAACAACTTGCAGCTTAATTCCAGACTCGTTTGAAGTTGAAAACAACTTGTAGTTTCATTTTTGGTTGTTTGAAATTGGAATCAACTTGTAGTTTCATTCTTGACTCGTTTGAGCTTGAAAACAACTTGTAGCTTTATTATTGACTAGATTGAAGTTGGAAACAACTTGTAGCTTCATTCCAGACTCGTTTGAAGTTGAAACAACTGTGTAGCTCATTTTTGGTTGTTTGAAATTGGAATCAACTTGTAGTTTCATTCTTGACTCGTTTGAGCTTGAAAACAACTTGTAGCTTTATTATTGACTAGATTGAAGTTGGAAACAACTTGTAGCTTCATTCCAGACTCGTTTGAAACTGAAAAAACTTGTAGCTTCATTTTCGGTTGTTTTAAATGGAATCAACTTGTAGTTTCATTCTTGACTCGTTTGAGCTTGAAAACAACTTGTAGCTTTATTATTGACTAGATTGAAGTTGGAAACAACTTGTAGCTTCATTCCAGACTCGTTTGAAACTGAAAATTACTTGTAGCTTCATTTTCGGTTGTTTGAAATTGGAATCAACTTGTAGTTTCATTCTTGACTCGTTTGAGCTTGAAAACAACTTTGCTTCATTATTGACTAGATTGAAGTTGGAAACAACTTGTAGCTAATTCCAAACTCGTTTGAAATTGAAAACAACTTGTAGTTTCATTTTTGGTTGTTTGAAATTGGAATCAACTTGTAGTTTCATTCTTGACTCGTTTGAGCTTGAAACAACTTGTAGCTTATTATTGACTAGATTGAAGTTGGAAACAACTTGTAGCTTCATTCCAGACTCGTTTGAAGTTGAAAACAACTTGTAGCTTCATTTTTGGTTGTTGAAATTGGAATCAACTTGTAGTTTCATTCTTGACTCGTTTGAGCTTGAATCAACTTGTAGCTTTATTATTGACTAGATTGAAGTTGGAAACAACTTGTAGCTTCATTCCAGACTCGTTTGAAGTTGAAAACAACTTGTAGTTTCATTTGGTTGTTTGAAATTGGAATCAACTTGTAGTTTCATTCTTGACTCGTTTGAGCTTGAAATCAACTTGTAGCTTTATTATTGACTAGATTGAAGATGGAAACAACTTGTAGCTTCATTCCAGACTCGTTTGAAACTGAAAATTACTTGTAGCTTCATTTTCGGTTGTTTGAAATTGGAATCAACTTGTAGTTTCATTCTTGACTCGTTTGAGCTTGAAACAACTTGTAGCTTTATTATTGACTAGATTGAAGTTGGAAACAACTTGTAGCTTCATTCCAGACTCGTTTGAAACTGAAAACAACTTGTAGCTTCATTTTGGTTGTTTGAAATTGGAATCAACTTGTAGTTTCATTCTTGACTCGTTTGAGCTTGAAAACAACTTGTAGCTTTATTATTGACTAGATTGAAGTTGGAAACAACTTGTAGCTTCATTCCAGACTCGTTTGAAACTGAAAATTACTTGTAGCTTCATTTTCGGTTGTTTGAAATTGGAATCAACTTGTAGTTTCATTCTTGACTCGTTGTGCACGGAAACAATTTTTAGCTTTATTATTGACTAGATTGAAGTTGGAAACAACTTGTAGCTTCATTTTGTTGTTTGAAATATGAAATCAACTTGTACTTTCATACTTGACTTCGTTGAGCCCGAAACATCTTTTAGCTTCATTATTGACCAGATGAAGTGGAAACAAGTTGTAGTTTAATTCCAAACTCGTTTGAAATTGAAAACAACTTGTAGATTCATTTTTGGTTGTTTGAAATTGGAATCACATTGTAGTATTATTTTGAATCGTTTGAGCTTGTAAACCACTTGTAGCTTTATTATTGACTAGATTGAAGTTGGAAACAACTTGCAGCTCTAATTGCAGACTCATTTGAAGTTGAAAACAACTTGTAGTTTCATTTTGGTGTTTGAAATTGGAATCAACTTGTAGTTTCATTCTTGACTCGTTTGAGCTGGAAAACAACTTGTAGCTTTATTATTGACTAGATTGAAGTTTTAACAACTTGTAGCTTCATCCAGACTCGTTTGAAACTGAAAATTACTTGTAGCTTCATTTTGGTTGTTTTAAATTGAACTAACTTCTAGTTTCATTTTTTTGACTCGATTGAGCTTGAAAACAACTTGTAGCTTATGATTGACTAGATTGAAGTTGGAAACAACTTGTAGCTTCATTCCAGACTCGTTGAAACTAAAATTACTTGTAGCTTCATTTTCGGTTGTTGAAATTGGAATCAACTTGTAGTTTCATTCTTGACTCGTTGAGCCGAAAACAACTTTTAGCTTCATTATTGACTAGATTGAAGTTGGAAACAAGTTGTAGTCTATTCCAAACACGTTGAAATTGAAAACAACATGTAGTTTCATTTTTGGTTGTTTGAATGGGAATCAACTTGTAGTTTCATTCTTGACTCGTTGAGCTTGAAATCACTTGTAGCTTTATTATTGACTAGATTGAAGTTGGAAACAACTTGTAGATTCATTCCAGAATCGTTTGAAGTTGAAAACAACTTGTAGCTTCATTTTTGGTTGTTTGAAATTGGAATCAACTTGTAGTTTCATTCTTGACTCGGTTGAGCTTGAAATCAACTTGTAGCTTTATTATTTACTAGATTGAAGTTGGAAACAACTTGTAGCTTCTTCCAGACCGTTTTAAGTTGAAAACAACTTGTAGTTTCATTTTTGGTTTGTTTGATAATTGGAATCAACTTGTAGTTTCATTCTTGACTCGTTTGAGCTTGAAATCAACTTGTAGCTTTATTATTGACTAGATTGAAGATGGAAACAACTTGTAGCTTCATTCCAGACTCGTTTGAACTGAAAATTACTTGTAGCTTCATTTTCGGTTGTTTTAAATTGGAATTAACTTGTAGTTCATTTTTGACTCGATTGAGCTTGAAAACAACTTGTAGCTTTATGATTGACTAGATTGAAAGTTGGAAACAACTTGTAGCTTCATTCCAGACTCGTTTTGAAACTGAAAATTACTTGTAGCTTCATTTTCGGTTGTTTGAAATTGGAATCAACTTGTAGTTTATTCTTGACCGTTTGAGCTGAAATCAACTTGTAGCTTTATTATTGACTAGATTTGAAGTTGAACAACTTGTAGCTTCATTCCAGACTCGTTTGAAACTAAAAATTACTTTTAGCTTCATTTTCGGTTGTTTGAATTGAAATCAACTTGTAGTTTCATTCTTGACTCGTTGTGCACGGAAACAATTTTTAGCTTCATTATTGTCTAGATTGAAGTTGGAAACAACTTGTAACTTCATTTTTGGTTGTTTGAAATATGAATTCAACTTGTACTATCATACTTGACTCGTTGAGCCCGAAAACATCTTGTAGCTTCATTATTGACCAGATTGAAGGTTGGAAACAAGTTGTAGTTTAATTCCAAACTCGTTTGAAATTGAAAACAACTTAGATTCATTTTTGGTTGTTTGAAATTGGAATCAAATTGTAGTATTATTTTTGAATTCGTTTGAGCTTGAAACCACTTGAGCTTCATTATTGACTAGATTGAAGTTGGAAACAACTTGCAGCTTAATTCCAGACTCATTTGAAGTTGAAAACAACTTGTAGTTTCATTTTTGGCTGCTTGAAATTGGAATCAACTTGTAGTTTCATTCTTGACTCGTTTGAGCTTGAAAACAACTTGTAGCTTTTATTATTGACTAGATTGAAGTTGGAAACATCTTGTAGCTTCATTCCAGACTCGTTTGAAACTGAAAATTACTTGTAGCTTCATTTTCGGTTGTTTTAAATTGGAATTAACTTGTAGTTTCATTTTTGACTCGATTGAGCTTGAAAACAACTTGTAGCTTTATGATGGACTAGATTGAAGTTGGAAACAACTTGTAGCTTCATTCCAGACTCGTTTGAAACTGAAAATTACTTGTGGCTTCATTTTCGGTTGTTTGAAATTGGAATCAACTTGTAGTTTCATTCTTGACTCGTTTGAGCCCGAAAACAACTTTTAGCTTCATTATTGACTAGATTGAAGTTGGAAACAAGTTGTAGTCTAATTCCAAACACGTTTGAAATTGATAACAACATGTAGTTTCATTTTTGGTTGTTTGAAATTGGAATCAACTTGTAGTTTCATTCTTGACTCGTTTGAGCTTGAAATCAACTTGTAGCTTTATTATTGACTAGATTGAAGTTGGAAACAACTTGTAGCTTCACTCCAGACTCGTTTGAAACTGAAAATTACTTGTAGCTTCATTTTCGATTGTTTTAAATTGGAATTAACTTGTAGTTTCATTTTTGACTCGATTGAGCTTCAAAACAACTTGTAGCTTTATGATTGACTAGATTGAAGTTGGAAACAACTTGTACTTTCATTCCAGACTCGTTTGAAACTGAAAATTACTTGTAGCTTCATTTTCGGTTGTTTGAAATTGGAATCAACTTGTAGTTTCATTCTTGACTCGTTTGAGCTTGAAATCAACTTGTAGCTTTATTATTGACTAGATTGAAGTTGGAAACAACTTGTAGCTTCATTCCAGACTCGTTTGAAACTGAAAATTACTTGTAGCTTCATTTTAGGTTGTTTTAAATTGGAATTAAATTGTAGTTTCATTTTTGAATCGTTTGAGCTTGAAAACAACTTGTAGCTTTATTATTGACTAGATTGAAGTTGGAAACAACTTGTAGCTTCATTCCAGACTCGTTTGAAACTGAAAATTACTTGTAGTTTCATTTTCGGTTGTTTGAAATTGGAATCAACTTGTAGTTCATTCTTGACTCGTTTGAGCTTGAATCAACTTGTAGCTTTATTATTGACTAGATTGAAGTTGGAAACAACTTGTAGCTTCATTCTAGACTCGTTTGAAACTGAAAATTACTTGTAGCTTCATTTTCGGTTGTTTTAAATTGGAATTAACTTGTAGTTTCATTTTTGACTCGATTTGAGCTTGAAACAACTTGTAGCTTTATGATTGACTAGATTGAAGTTGGAAACAACTTGTAGCTTCATTCCAGACTCGTTTGAAACTAAAAATTACTTGTAGCTTCATTTTCGGTTGTTTGAAATTGGAATCAACTTGTAGTTTCATTCTTGACTCGTTTGAGCCCGAAAACAACTTTTAGCTTCATTATTGACTAGATTGAAGTTGGAAACAAGTTGTAGTCTAATTCGAAACACGTTTGAAATTGAAAACAACATGTAGTTTCATTTTTGGTTGTTTGAAATGGGAATCAACTTGTAGTTTCATTCTTGACTCGTTTGAGCTTGAAATCAACTTGTAGCTTTATTATTGACTAGATTGAAGTTGGAAACAACTTGTAGATTCATTCCAGAATCGTTTGAAGTTGAAAACAACTTGTAGCTTCATTTTTGGTTGTTTGAAATTGGAATCAACTTGTAGTTTCATTCTTGACTCGTTTGAGCTTGAAATCACTTGTAGCTTTATTATTTACTAGATTGAAGTTGTAAACAACTTGTAGCTTAATTCCAGACTCGTTTGAAGTTAAAAACAACTTGTAGTTTCATTTTTGGTGTTTGAAATTGGAATCAACTTGTAGTTTCATTCTTGACTCGTTTGAGCTTGAAATCAACTTGTAGCTTTATTATTGACTAGATTGAAGATGGAAACAACTTGTAGCTTCATTCCAGACTCGTTTGAAACTGAAAATTACTTGTAGCTTCATTTTCGGTTGTTTTAAATTGGAATTAACTTGTAGTTTCATTTTTGACTCGATTGAGCTTGAAAACAACTTGTAGCTTTATGATTGACTAGATTGAAGTTGGAAACAACTTGTAGCTTCATTCCAGACTCGTTTGAAACTGAAAATTACTTGTAGCTTCATTTTCGGTTGTTTGAAATTGGAATCAACTTGTAATTTTATTCTTGACCCGTTTGAGCTTGAAATCAACTTGTAGCTTTATTATTGACTAGATTGAAGTTGGAAACAACTTGTAGCTTCATTCCAGACTCGTTTGAAACTAAAAATTACTTTTAGCTTCATTTTCGGTTGTTTGAAATTGAAATCAACTTGTAGTTTCATTCTTGACTCGTTTGTACACGGAAACAATTTTTAGCTTCATTATTGTCTAGATTGAAGTTGGAAACAACTTGTAGCTTCATTCCAGACTCTTTTGAAACTGAAAATTACTTGTAGCTTCATTTTTGGTTGTTTGAAATTGGAATCAACTTGTAGTTTCATTGTTGACTCGTTTGAGCTTGAAATCAACTTGTAGCTTTATTATTGACTAGATTGAAGTTGGAAACAACTTGTAGCTTCATTCTAGACTCGTTGAAGTTGAAAACAACTTGTAGCTTCATTTTCGGTTGTTTGAAATTGGAATCAACTTGTAGTTTCATTCTTGACTCGTTTGAGCTTGAAATCAACTTGTAGCTTTATTATTGACTAGATTGAAGTTGGAAACAACTTGTAGCTTCATTCCAGACTCGTTTGAAACTGAAAATTACTTGTAGCTTCATTTTCGATTGTTTTAAATTGGAATTAAATTGTAGTTTCATTTTTGACTCGATTGAGCTTGAAAACAACTTGTAGCTTTAAGATTGACTAGATTGAAGTTGGAAACAACTTGTAGCTTCATTCCAGACTCGTTTGAAACTGAAAATTACTTGTAGCTTCATTTTCGGTTGTTTGAAATTGGAATCAACTTGTAGTTTCATTCTTGACTCGTTTGAGCTTGAAATCAACTTGTAGCTTTATTATTGACTAGATTGAAGTTGGAAACAACTTGTAGCTTCATTCTAGACTCGTTGAAGTTGAAAACAACTTGTAGTTTCATTTTCGGTTGTTTGAAATTGGAATCAATTTGTAGTTTCATTCTTGACTCGTTTGAGCTTGAAATCAACTTGTAGCTTTATTATTGACTAGATTGAAGTTGGAAACAACTTGTAGCTTCATTCCAGACTCGTTTGAAACTGAAAATTACTTGTAGCTTCATTTTCGGTTGTTTTAAATTGGAATTAACTTGTAGTTTCATTTTTGACTCGATTGAGCTTGAAAACAACTTGTAGCTTTATGATTGACTAGATTGAAGTTGGAAACAACTTGTAGCTTCATTCCAGACTCGTTTGAAACTAAAAATTACTTGTAGCTTCATTTTCGGTTGTTTGAAATTGGAATCAACTTGTAGTTTCATTCTTGACTCGTTTGAGCCCGAAAACAACTTTTAGCTTCATTATTGACTAGATTGAAGTTGGAAACAAGTTGTAGTCTAATTCCAAACACGTTTGAAATTGAAAACAACATGTAGTTTCATTTTTGGTTGTTTGAAATGGGAATCAACTTGTAGTTTCATTCTTGACTCGTTTGAGCTTGAAATCAACTTGTAGCTTTATTATTGACTAGATTGAAGTTGGAAACAACTTGTAGATTCATTCCAGAATCGTTTGAAGTTGAAAACAACTTGTAGCTTCATTTTTGGTTGTTTGAAATTGGAATCAACTTGTAGTTTCATTCTTGACTCGTTTGAGCTTGAAATCAACTTGTAGCTTTATTATTTACTAGATTGAAGTTGTAAACAACTTGTAGCTTCATTCCAGACTCGTTTGAAGTTAAAAACAACTTGTAGTTTCATTTTTGGTTGTTTGAAATTGGAATCAACTTGTAGTTTCATTCTTGACTCGTTTGAGCTTGAAATCAACTTGTAGCTTTATTATTGACTAGATTGAAGATGGAAACAACTTGTAGCTTCATTCCAGACTCGTTTGAAACTGAAAATTACTTGTAGCTTCATTTTCGGTTGTTTTAAATTGGAATTAACTTGTAGTTTCATTTTTGACTCGATTGAGCTTGAAACAACTTGTAGCTTTATGATTGACTAGATTGAAGTTGGAAACAACTTGTAGCTTCATTCCAGACTCGTTTGAAACTGAAAATTACTTGTAGCTTCATTTTCGGTTGTTTGAAATTGGAATCAACTTGTAGTTTATTCTTGACCCGTTTGAGCTTGAAATCAACTTGTAGCTTTATTATTGACTAGATTGAAGTTGGAAACAACTTGTAGCTTCATTCCAGACTCGTTTGAAACTAAAAATTACTTTTAGCTTCATTTTCGGTTGTTTGAAATTGAAATCAACTTGTAGTTTCATTCTTGACTCGTTTGTGCACGGAAACAATTTTTAGCTTCATTATTGTCTAGATTGAAGTTGGAAACAACTTGTAGCTTCATTCCAGACTCGTTTGAAACTGAAAATTACTTGTAGCTTCATTTTTGGTTGTTTGAAATTGGAATCAACTTGTAGTTTCATTCTTGACTCGTTTGAGCTTGAAATCAACTTGTAGCTTTATTATTGACTAGATTGAAGTTGGAAACAACTTGTGGCTTCATTCCAGACTCGTTTGAAACTGAAAATTACTTGTAGCTTCATTTTCGATTGTTTTAAATTGGAATTAAATTGTAGTTTCATTTTTGACTCGATTGAGCTTGAAAACAACTTGTAGCTTTATGATTGACTAGATTGAAGTTGGAAACAACTTGTAGCTTCATTCCAGACTCGTTTGAAACTGAAAATTACTTGTAGCTTCATTTTCGGTTGTTTGAAATTGGAATCAACTTGTAGTTTCATTCTTGACTCGTTTGAGCTTGAAATCAACTTGTAGCTTTATTATTGACTAGATTGAAGTTGGAAACAACTTGTAGCTTCATTCTAGACTCGTTGAAGTTGAAAACAACTTGTAGTTTCATTTTGGTTGTTTGAAATTGGAATCAACTTGTAGTTTCATTCTTGACTCGTTTGAGCTTGAAATCAACTTGTAGCTTTATTATTGACTAGATTGAAGTTGGAAACAACTTGTAGCTTCATTCCAGACTCGTTTGAAACTGAAAATTACTTGTAGCTTCATTTTCGGTTGTTTTAAATTGGAATTAACTTGTAGTTTCATTTTTGACTCGATTGAGCTTGAAAACAACTTGTAGCTTTATGATTGACTAGATTGAAGTTGGAAACAACTTGTAGCTTCATTCCAGACTCGTTTGAAACTAAAAATTACTTGTAGCTTCATTTTCGGTTGTTTGAAATTGGAATCAACTTGTAGTTTCATTCTTGACTCGTTTGAGCCCGAAAACAACTTTTAGCTTCATTATTGACAAGATTGAAGTTGGAAACAAGTTGTAGTCTAATTCCAAACACGTTTGAAATTGAAAACAACATGTAGTTTCATTTTGGTTGTTTGAAATGGGAATCAACTTGTAGTTTCATTCTTGACTCGTTTGAGCTTGAAATCAACTTGTAGCTTTATTATTGACTAGATTGAAGTTGGAAACAACTTGTAGATTCATTCCAGAATCGTTTGAAGTTGAAAACAACTTGTAGCTTCATTTTTGGTTGTTTGAAATTGGAATCAACTTGTAGTTTCATTCTTGACTCGTTTGAGCTTGAAATCAACTTGTAGCTTTATTATTTACTAGATTGAAGTTGGAAACAACTTGTAGCTTCATTCCAGACTCGTTTGAAGTTAAAAACAACTTGTAGTTTCATTTTTGGTTGTTTGAAATTGGAATCAACTTGCAGTTTCATTCTTGACTCGTTTGAGCTTGAAATCAACTTGTAGCTTTATTATTGACTAGATTGAAGATGGAAACAACTTGTAGCTTCATTCCAGACTCGTTTGAAACTGGAAATTACTTGTAGCTTCATTTTCGGTTGTTTTAAATTGGAATTAATTTGTAGTTTCATTTTTGACTCGATTGAGCTTGAAAACAACTTGTAGCTTTATGATTGACTAGATTGAAGTTGGAAACAACTTGTAGCTTCATTCCAGACTCGTTTGAAACTAAAAATTACTTGTAGCTTCATTTTCGGTTGTTTGAAATTGGAATCAACTTGTAGTTTTATTCTTGACCCGTTTGAGCTTGAAATCAACTTGTAGCTTTATTATTGACTAGATTGAAGTTGGAAACAACTTGTAGCTTCATTCCAGACTCGTTTGAAACTAAAAATTACTTTTACCTTCATTTTCGGTTGTTTGAAATTGAAATCAACTTGTAGTTTCATTCTTGACTCGTTTGTGCACGGAAACAATTTTTACCTTCATTATTGTCTAGATTGAAGTTGGAAACAACTTGTAACTTCATTTTTGGTTGTTTGAAATATGAATCAACTTGTACTATCATACTTGTCTCGTTGAGCCCGAAAACATCTTGTAGCTTCATTATTGACCAGATTGAAGTTGGAAACAACTTGTAGATTCATTTTTGGTTGTTTGAAATTGGAATCAAATTGTAGTATTATCTTTGAATCGTTTGAGCTTGTAAACCACTTGTAGCTTTATTATTGACTAGATTGAAGTTGGAAACAACTTGCAGCTTAATTCCAGACTCATTTGAAGTTGAAAACAACTTGTAGTTTCATTTTTGGTTGTTTGAAATTGGAATCAACTTGTAGTTTCATTCTTGACTCGTTTGAGCTTGAAAACAACTTGTAGCTTTATTATTGACTAGATTGAAGTTGGAAACAACTTGTAGCTTCATTCCAGACTCGTTTGAAACTGAAAATTACTTGTAGCTTCATTTTCGGTTGTTTTAAATTGGAATTAACTTGTAGTTTCATTTTTGACTCGATTGAGCTTGAAAACAACTTGTAGCTTTATGATGGACTAGATTGAAGTTGGAAACAACTTGTAGCTTCATTCCAGACTCGTTTGAAACTGAAAATTACTTGTGGCTTCATTTTCGGTTGTTTGAAATTGAAATCAACTTGTAGTTTCATTCTTGACTCGTTTGAGCCCGAAAACAACTTTTAGCTTCATTATTGACTAGATTGAAGTTGGAAACAAGTTGTAGTCTAATTCCAAACACGTTTGAAATTGATAACAACATGTAGTTTCATTTTTGGTTGTTTGAAATTGGAATCAACTTGTAGTTTCATTCTTGACTCGTTTGAGCTTGAAATCAACTTGTAGCTTTATTATTGACTAGATTGAAGTTGGAAACAACTTGTAGCTTCATTCCAGACTCGTTTGAAACTGAAAATTACTTCTAGCTTCATTTTCGATTGTTTCAAATTGGAATTAACTTGTAGTTTCATTTTTGACTCGATTGAGCTTGAAAACAACTTGTAGCTTTATGATTGACTAGATTGAAGTTGGAAACAACTTGTAGCTTCATTCCAGACTCGTTTGAAACTGAAAATTACTTGTAGCTTCATTTTCGGTTGTTTGAAATTGGAATCAACTTGTAGTTTTATTCTTGACCCGTTTGAGCTTGAAATCAACTTGTAGCTTTATTATTCACTAGATTGAAGTTGGAAACAACTTGTAGCTTCATTCCAGACTCGTTTGAAACTAAAAATTACTTTTAGCTTCATTTTCGGTTGTTTGAAATTGAAATCAACTTGTAGTTTCATTCTTGACTCGTTTGTGCACGGAAACAATTTTTAGCTTCATTATTGTCTAGATTGAAGTTGGAAACAACTTGTAGCTTCATTCCAGACTCGTTTGAAACTGAAAATTACTTGTAGCTTCATTTTTGGTTGTTTGAAATTGGAATCAACTTGTAGTTTCATTGTTGACTCGTTTGAGCTTGAAATCAACTTGTAGCTTTATTATTGACTAGATTGAAGTTGGAAACAACTTGTAGCTTCATTCTAGACTCGTTGAAGTTGAAAACAACTTGTAGCTTCATTTTCGGTTGTTTGAAATTGGAATCAACTTGTAGTTTCATTCTTGACTCGTTTGAGCTTGAAATCAACTTGTAGCTTTATTATTGACTAGATTGAAGTTGGAAACAACTTGTAGCTTCATTCCAGACTCGTTTGAAACTGAAAATTACTTGTAGCTTCATTTTCGATTGTTTTAAATTGGAATTAAATTGTAGTTTCGTTTTTGACTCGATTGAGCTTGAAAATAACTTGTAGCTTTATGATTGACTAGATTGAAGTTGGAAACAACTTGTAGCTTCATTCCAGACTCGTTTGAAACTGAAAATTACTTGTAGCTTCATTTTCGGTTGTTTGAAATTGGAATCAACTTGTAGTTTCATTCTTGACTCGTTTGAGCTTGAAATCAACTTGTAGCTTTATTATTGACTAGATTGAAGTTGGAAACAACTTGTAGCTTCATTCTAGACTCGTTGAAGTTGAAAACAACTTGTAGTTTCATTTTTGGTTGTTTGAAATTGGAATCAACTTGTAGTTTCATTCTTGACTCGTTTGAGCTTGAAATCAACTTGTAGCTTTATTATTGACTAGATTGAAGTTGGAAACAACTTGTAGCTTCATTCCAGACTCGTTTGAAACTGAAAATTACTTGTAGCTTCATTTTCGGTTGTTTTAAATTGGAATTAACTTGTAGTTTCATTTTTGACTCGATTGAGCTTGAAAACAACTTGTAGCTTTATGATTGACTAGATTGAAGTTGGAAACAACTTGTAGCTTCATTCCAGACTCGTTTGAAACTAAAAATTACTTGTAGCTTCATTTTCGGTTGTTTGAAATTGGAATCAACTTGTAGTTTCATTCTTGACTCGTTTGAGCCCGAAAACAACTTTTAGCTTCATTATTGACAAGATTGAAGTTGGAAACAAGTTGTAGTCTAATTCCAAACACGTTTGAAATTGAAAACAACATGTAGTTTCATTTTTGGTTGTTTGAAATGGGAATCAACTTGTAGTTTCATTCTTGACTCGTTTGAGCTTGAAATCAACTTGTAGCTTTATTATTGACTAGATTGAAGTTGGAAACAACTTGTAGATTCATTCCAGAATCGTTTGAAGTTGAAAACAACTTGTAGCTTCATTTTTGGTTGTTTGAAATTGGAATCAACTTGTAGTTTCATTCTTGACTCGTTTGAGCTTGAAATCAACTTGTAGCTTTATTATTTACTAGATTGAAGTTGGAAACAACTTGTAGCTTCATTCCAGACTCGTTTGAAGTTAAAAACAACTTGTAGTTTCATTTTTGGTTGTTTGAAATTGGAATCAACTTGTAGTTTCATTCTTGACTCGTTTGAGCTTGAAATCAACTTGTAGCTTTATTATTGACTAGATTGAAGATGGAAACAACTTGTAGCTTCATTCCAGACTCGTTTGAAACTGGAAATTACTTGTAGCTTCATTTTCGGTTGTTTTAAATTGGAATTAACTTGTAGTTTCATTTTTGACTCGATTGAGCTTGAAAACAACTTGTAGCTTTATGATTGACTAGATTGAAGTTGGAAACAACTTGTAGCTTCATTCCAGACTCGTTTGAAACTAAAAATTACTTGTAGCTTCATTTTCGGTTGTTTGAAATTGGAATCAACTTGTAGTTTTATTCTTGACCCGTTTGAGCTTGAAATCAACTTGTAGCTTTATTATTGACTAGATTGAAGTTGGAAACAACTTGTAGCTTCATTCCAGACTCGTTTGAAACTAAAAATTACTTTTAGCTTCATTTTCGGTTGTTTGAAATTGAAATCAACTTGTAGTTTCATTCTTGACTCGTTTGTGCACGGAAACAATTTTTACCTTCATTATTGTCTAGATTGAAGTTGGAAACAACTTGTAACTTCATTTTTGGTTGTTTGAAATATGAATCAACTTGTACTATCATACTTGACTCGTTGAGCCCGAAAACATCTTGTAGCTTCATTATTGACCAGATTGAAGTTGGAAACAAGTTGTAGTTTAATTCCAAACTCGTTTGAAATTGAAAACAACTTGTAGATTCATTTTTGGTTGTTTGAAATTGGAATCAAATTGTAGTATTATTTTTGAATCGTTTGAGCTTGTAAACCACTTGTAGCTTTATTATTGACTAGATTGAAGTTGGAAACAACTTGCAGCTTAATTCCAGACTCATTTTAAGTTGAAAACAACTTGTAGTTTCATTTCTGGTTGTTTGAAATTGGAATCAACTTGTAGTTTCATTCTTGACTCGTTTGAGCTTGAAAACAACTTGTAGCTTTATTATTGACTAGATTGAAGTTGGAAACAACTTGTAGCTTCATTCCAGACTCGTTTGAAACTGAAAATTACTTGTAGCTTCATTTTCGGTTGTTTGAAATTGGAATCAACTTGTAGTTTTATTCTTGACCCGTTTGAGCTTGAAATCAACTTGTAGCTTTATTATTGACTAGATTGAAGTTGGAAACAACTTGTAGCTTCATTCCAGACTCGTTTGAAACTAAAAATTACTTTTAGCTTCATTTTCGGTTGTTTGAAATTGAAATCAACTTGTAGTTTCATTCTTGACTCGTTTGTGCACGGAAACAATTTTTAGCTTCATTATTGTCTAGATTGAAGTTGGAAACAACTTGTAACTTCATTTTTGGTTGTTTGAAATATGAATCAACTTGTACTATCATACTTGACTCGTTGAGCCCGAAAACATCTTGTAGCTTCATTATTGACCAGATTGAAGTTGGAAACAAGTTGTAGTTTAATTCCAAACTCGTTTGAAATTGAAAACAACTTGTAGATTCATTTTTGGTTGTTTGAAATTGGAATCAAATTGTAGTATTATTTTTGAATCGTTTGAGCTTGTAAACCACTTGGAGCTTCATTATTCACTAGATTGAAGTTGGAAACAACTTGCAGCTTAATTCCAGACTCATTTGAAGTTGAAAACAACTTGTAGTTTCATTTTTGGTTGTTTGAAATTGGAATCAACTTGTAGTTTCATTCTTGACTCGTTTGAGCTTGAAAACAACTTGTAGCTTTATTATTGACTAGATTGAAGTTGGAAACAACTTGTAGCTTCATTCCAGACTCGTTTGAAACTGAAAATTACTTGTAGCTTCATTTTCGGTTGTTTTAAATTGGAATTAACTTGTAGTTTCATTTTTGACTCGATTGAGCTTGAAAACAACTTGTAGCTTTATGATGGACTAGATTGAAGTTGGAAACAACTTGTAGCTTCATTCCAGACTCGTTTGAAACTGAAAATTACTTGTGGCTTCATTTTCGGTTGTTTGAAATTGGAATCAACTTGTAGTTTCATTCTTGACTCGTTTGAGCCCGAAAACAACTTTTAGTTTCATTATTGACTAGATTGAAGTTGGAAACAAGTTGTAGTCTAATTCCAAACACGTTTGAAATTGATAACAACATGTAGTTTCATTTTTGGTTGTTTGAAATTGGAATCAACTTGTAGTTTCATTCATGACTCGTTTGAGCTTGAAATCAACTTGTAGCTTTATTATTGACTAGATTGAAGTTGGAAACAACTTGTAGCTTCATTCCAGACTCGTTTGAAACTGAAAATTACTTCTAGCTTCATTTTCGATTGTTTCAAATTGGAATTAACTTGTAGTTTCATTTTTGACTCGATTGAGCTTGAAAACAACTTGTAGCTTTATGTTTGACTGGATTGAAGTTGGAAACAACTTGTAGCTTCATTCCAGACTCGTTTGAAACTGAAAATTACTTGTAGCTTCATTTTCGGTTGTTTGAAATTGGAATCAACTTGTAGTTTTATTCTTGACCCGTTTGAGCTTGAAATCAACTTGTAGCTTTATTATTGACTAGATTGAAGTTGGAAACAACTTGTAGCTTCATTCCAGACTCGTTTGAAACTAAAAATTACTTTTAGCTTCATTTTCGGTTGTTTGAAATTGAAATCAACTTGTAGTTTCATTCTTGACTCGTTTGTGCACGGAAACAATTTTTAGCTTCATTATTGTCTAGATTGAAGTTGGAAACAACTTGTAGCTTCATTCCAGACTCGTTTGAAACTGAAAATTACTTGTAGCTTCATTTTCGGTTGTTTGAAATTGGAATCAACTTGTAGTTTCATTCTTGACTCGTTTGAGCTTGAAATCAACTTGTAGCTTTATTATTGACTAGATTGAAGTTGGAAACAACTTGTAGCTTCATTTTAGACTCGTTGAAGTTGAAAACAACTTGTAGCTTCATTTTCGGTTGTTTGAAATTGGAATCAACTTGTAGTTTCATTCTTGACTCGTTTGAGCTTGAAATCAACTTGTAGCTTTATTATTGACTAGATTGAAGTTGGAAACAACTTGTAGCTTCATTCCAGACTCGTTTGAAACTGAAAATTACTTGTAGCTTCATTTTCGATTGTTTTAAATTGGAATTAAATTGTAGTTTCATTTTTGACTCGATTGAGCTTGAAAACAACTTGTAGCTTTATGATTGACTAGATTGAAGTTGGAAACAACTTGTAGCTTCATTCCAGACTCGTTTGAAACTGAAAATTACTTGTAGCTTCATTTTCGGTTGTTTGAAATTGGAATCAACTTGTAGTTTCATTCTTGACTCGTTTGAGCTTGAAATCAACTTGTAGCTTTATTATTGACTAGATTGAAGTTGGAAACTACTTGTAGCTTCATTCTAGACTCGTTGAAGTTGAAAACAACTTGTAGTTTCATTTTTGGTTGTTTGAAATTGGAATCAACTTGTAGTTTCATTCTTGACTCGTTTGAGCTTGAAATCAACTTGTAGCTTTATTATTGACTAGATTGAAGTTGGAAACAACTTGTAGCTTCATTCCAGACTCGTTTGAAACTGAAAATTACTTGTAGCTTCATTTTCGGTTGTTTTAAATTGGAATTAACTTGTAGTTTCATTTTTGACTCGATTGAGCTTGAAAACAACTTGTAGCTTTATGATTGACTAGATTGAAGTTGGAAACAACTTGTAGCTTCATTCCAGACTCGTTTGAAACTAAAAATTACTTGTAGCTTCATTTTCGGTTGTTTGAAATTGGAATCAACTTGTAGTTTCATTCTTGACTCGTTTGAGCCCGAAAACAACTTTTAGCTTCATTATTGACTAGATTGAAGTTGGAAACAAGTTGTAGTCTAATTCCAAACACGTTTGAAATTGAAAACAACATGTAGTTTAATTTTTGGTTGTTTGAAATGGGAATCAACTTGTAGTTTCATTCTTGACTCGTTTGAGCTTGAAATCAACTTGTAGCTTTATTATTGACTAGATTGAAGTTGGAAACAACTTGTAGATTCATTCCAGAATCGTTTGAAGTTGAAAACAACTTGTAGCTTCATTTTTGGTTGTTTGAAATTGGAATCAACTTGTAGTTTCATTCTTGACTCGTTTGAGCTTGAAATCAACTTGTAGCTTTATTATTTACTAGATTGAAGTTGGAAACAACTTGTAGCTTCATTCCAGACTCGTTTGAAGTTAAAAACAACTTGTAGTTTCATTTTTGGTTGTTTGAAATTGGAATCAACTTGTAGTTTCATTCTTGACTCGTTTGAGCTTGAAATCAACTTGTAGCTTTATTATTGACTAGATTGAAGATGGAAACAACTTGTAGCTTCATTCCAGACTCGTTTGAAACTGAAAATTACTTGTAGCTTCATTTTCGGTTGTTTTAAATTGGAATTAACTTGTAGTTTCATTTTTGACTCGATTGAGCTTGAAAACAACTTGTAGCTTTATGATTGACTAGATTGAAGTTGGAAACAACTTGTAGCTTCATTCCAGACTCGTTTGAAACTGAAAATTACTTTTAGCTTCATTTTCGATTGTTTTAAATTGGAATTAAATTGTAGTTTCATTTTTGACTCGATTGAGCTTGAAAACAACTTGTAGCTTTATGATTGACTAGATTGAAGTTGGAAACAACTTGTAGCTTCATTCCAGACTCGTTTGAAACTGAAAATTACTTGTAGCTTCATTTTCGGTTGTTTGAAATTGGAATCAACTTGTAGTTTCATTCTTGACTCGTTTGAGCTTGAAATCAACTTGTAGCTTTATTATTGACTAGATTGAAGTTGGAAACTACTTGTAGCTTCATTCTAGACTCGTTGAAGTTGAAAACAACTTGTAGTTTCATTTTTGGTTGTTTGAAATTGGAATCAACTTGTAGTTTCATTCTTGACTCGTTTGAGCTTGAAATCAACTTGTAGCTTTATTATTTACTAGATTGAAGTTGGAAACAACTTGTAGCTTCATTCCAGACTCGTTTGAAGTTAAAAACAACTTGTAGTTTCATTTTTGGTTGTTTGAAATTGGAATCAACTTGTAGTTTCATTCTTGACTCGTTTGAGCTTGAAATCAACTTGTAGCTTTATTATTGACTAGATTGAAGATGGAAACAACTTGTAGCTTCATTCCAGACTCGTTTGAAACTGAAAATTACTTGTAGCTTCATTTTCGGTTGTTTTAAATTGGAATTAACTTGTAGTTTCATTTTTGACTCGTTTGAGCTTGAAATCAACTTGTAGCTTTATAATTGACTAGATTGAAGTTGGAAACAACTTGTAGCTTCATTCCAGACTCGTTTGAAACTGAAAATTACTTGTAGCTTCATTTTCGGTTGTTTGAAATTGGAATCAACTTGTAGTTTCATTCTTGACTCGTTTGAGCTTGAAATCAACTTGTAGCTTTATTATTGACTAGATTGAAGATGGAAACAACTTGTAGCTTCATTCGAGACTCGTTTGAAACTGAAAATTACTTGTAGCTTCATTTTCGGTTGTTTGAAATTGGAATCAACTTGTAGTTTCATTCTTGACTCGTTTGAGCTTGAAATCAACTTGTAGCTTTATTATTGACTAGATTGAAGATGGAAACAACTTGTAGCTTCATTCCAGACTCGTTTGAAACTGAAAATTACTTGTAGCTTCATTTTCGGTTGTTTTAAATTGGAATTAACTTGTAGTTTCATTTTTGACTCGTTTGAGCTTGAAATCAACTTGTAGCTTTATTATTGACTAGATTGAAGTTGGAAACAACTTGTAGCTTCATTCCAGACTCGTTTGAAACTGAAAATTACTTGTAGCTTCATTTTCGGTTGTTTTAAATTGGAATTAACTTGTAGTTTCATTTTTGACTCGATTGAGCTTGAAAACAACTTGTAGCTTTATGATTGACTAGATTGAAGTTGGAAACAACTTGTAGCTTCATTCCAGACTCGTTTGAAACTAAAAATTACTTGTAGCTTCATTTTCGGTTGTTTGAAATTGGAATCAACTTGTAGTTTCATTCTTGACTCGTTTGAGCCCGAAAACAACTTTTAGCTTCATTATTGACTAGATTGAAGTTGGAAACAAGTTGTAGTCTAATTCCAAACACGTTTGAAATTGAAAACAACATGTAGTTTCATTTTTGGTTGTTTGAAATGGGAATCAACTTGTACTTTCATTCTTGACTCGTTTGAGCTTGAAATCAACTTGTAGCTTTATTGACTAGATTGAAGTTGGAAACAACTTGTAGATTCATTCCAGAATCGTTTGAAGTTGAAAACAACTTGTAGCTTCATTTTTGGTTGTTTGAAATTGGAATCAACTTGTAGTTTCATTCTTGACTCGTTTGAGCTTGAAATCAACTTGTAGCTTTATTATTTACTAGATTGAAGTTGGAAACAACTTGTAGCTTCATTCCAGACTCGTTTGAAGTTAAAAACAACTTGTAGTTTCATTTTTGGTTGTTTGAAATTGGAATCAACTTGTAGTTTCATTCTTGACTCGTTTGAGCTTGAAATCAACTTGTAGCTTTATTATTGACTAGATTGAAGATGGAAACAACTTGTAGCTTCATTCCAGACTCGTTTGAAACTGAAAATTACTTGTAGCTTCATTTTCGGTTGTTTTAAATTGGAATTAACTTGTAGTTTCATTTTGACTCGATTGAGCTTGAAAACAACTTGTAGCTTTATGATTGACTAGATTGAAGTTGGAAACAACTTGTAGCTTCATTCCAGACTCGTTTGAAACTGAAAATTACTTGTAGCTTCATTTTCGATTGTTTTAAATTGGAATTAAATTGTAGTTTCATTTTTGACTCGGTTGAGCTTGAAAACAACTTGTAGCTTTATGATTGACTAGATTGAAGTTGGAAACAACTTGTAGCTTCATTCCAGACTCGTTTGAAACTGAAAATTACTTGTAGCTTCATTTTCGGTTGTTTGAAATTGGAATCAACTTGTAGTTTCATTCTTGACTCGTTTGAGCTTGAAATCAACTTGTAGCTTTATTATTGACTAGATTGAAGTTGGAAACTACTTGTAGCTTCATTCTAGACTCGTTGAAGTTGAAAACAACTTGTAGTTTCATTTTTGGTTGTTTGAAATTGGAATCAACTTGTAGTTTCATTCTTGACTCGTTTGAGCTTGAAATCAACTTGTAGCTTTATTATTGACTAGATTGAAGATGGAAACAACTTGTAGCTTCATTCCAGACTCGTTTGAAACTGAAAATTACTTGTAGCTTCATTTTCGGTTGTTTTAAATTGGAATCAACTTGTAGTTTCATTCTTGACTCGTTTGAGCTTGAAATCAACTTGTAGCTTTATTATTGACTAGATTGAAGATGGAAACAACTTGTAGCTTCATTCCAGACTCGTTTGAAACTGAAAATTACTTGTAGCTTCATTTTCGGTTGTTTTAAATTGGAATTAACTTGTAGTTTCATTTTTGACTCGTTTGAGCTTGAAATCAACTTGTAGCTTTATAATTGACTAGATTGAAGTTGGAAACAACTTGTAGCTTCATTCCAGACTCGTTTGAAACTAAAAATTACTTGTAGCTTCATTTTCGGTTGTTTGAAATTGGAATCAACTTGTAGTTTCATTCTTGACTCGTTTGGGCCCGAAAACAACTTTTAGCTTCATTATTGACTAGATTGAAGTTGGAAACAAGTTGTAGTCTAATTCCAAACACGTTTGAAATTGAAAACAACATGTAGTTTCATTTTTGGTTGTTTGAAATGGGAATCAACTTGTACTTTCATTCTTGACTCGTTTGAGCTTGAAATCAACTTGTAGCTTTATTATTGACTAGATTGTAGTTTGAAACAACTTGTAGATTCATTTGAGAATCGTTTGAAGTTGAAAACAACTTGTAGCTTCATTTTTGGTTGTTTGAAATTGGAATCAACTTGTAGTTTCATTCTTGACTCGTTTGAGCTTGAAATCAACTTGTAGCTTTATTATTTACTAGATTGAAGTTGGAAACAACTTGTAGCTTCATTCCAGACTCGTTTGAAGTTAAAAACAACTTGTAGTTTCAGTTTTGGTTGTTTGAAATTGGAATCAACTTGTAGTTTCATTCTTGACTCGTTTGAGCTTGAAATCAACTTGTAGCTTTATTATTCACTAGATTGAAGATGGAAACAACTTGTAGCTTCATTCCAGACTCGTTTGAAACTGAAAATTACTTGTAGCTTCATTTTCGGTTGTTTTAAATTGGAATTAACTTGTAGTTTCATTTTTGACTCGATTGAGCTTGAAAACAACTTGTAGCTTTATGATTGACTAGATTGAAGTTGGAAACAACTTGTAGCTTCATTCCAGACTCGTTTGAAACTGAAAATTACTTGTAGCTTCATTTTCGGTTGTTTGAAATTGGAATCAACTTGTAGTTTTATTCTTGACCCGTTTGAGCTTGAAATCAACTTGTAGCTTTATTATTGACTAGATTGAAGTTGGAAACAATTTGTAGCTTCATTCCAGACTCGTTTGAAACTAAAAATTACTTTTAGCTTCATTTTCGGTTGTTTGAAATTGAAATCAACTTGTAGTTTCATTCTTGACTCGTTTGTGCATGGAAACAATTTTTAGCTTCATTATTGTCTAGATTGAAGTTGGAAACAACTTGTAACTTCATTTTTGGTTGTTTGAAATATGAATCAACTTGTACTATCATACTTGACTCGTTGAGCCCGAAAACATCTTGTAGCTTCATTATTGACCAGATTGAAGTTGGAAACAAGTTGTAGTTTAATTCCAAACTCGTTTGAAATTGAAAACAACTTGCAGATTCATTTTTGGTTGTTTGAAATTGGAATCAAATTGTAGTATTATTTTTGAATCGTTTGAGCTTGTAAACCACTTGGAGCTTCATTATTGACTAGATTGAAGTTGGAAACAACTTGCAGCTTAATTCCAGACTCATTTGAAGTTGAAAACAACTTGTAGTTTCATTTTTGGTTGTTTGAAATTGGAATCAACTTGTAGTTTCATTCTTGACTCGTTTGAGCTTGAAAGCAACTTGTAGCTTTATTATTGACTAGATTGAAGTTGGAAACAACTTGTAGCTTCATTCCAAACTCGTTTGAAACTGAAAATTACTTGTAGCTTCATTTTCGGTTGTTTTAAATTGGAATTAACTTGTAGTTTCATTTTTGACTCGATTGAGCTTGAAAACAAATTGTAGCTTTATGATGGACTAGATTGAAGTTGGAAACAACTTGTAGCTTCATTCCAGACTCGTTTGAAACTGAAAATTACTTGTGGCTTCATTTTCGGTTGTTTGAAATTGGAATCAACTTGTAGTTTCATTCTTGTGACAGCCCCAAAATCCGGAGGTCTGGATTTGGTGCCACTAAAATAAAATCATTTAAAAACTTGTATTTGCGGAAAAAGGTAAAGCAGATATATAAAATATCTGGACATTTTAAAAGAGATTAAAATCAAAATCACTTTGACCCCCTAAAAACAGGATCGCTAATAGGTTACAGCATTGAAATCAGAAACCAAAACCTTAAATCTCATCACAGCTTAAACGACATTATCAGCTAAACTTCGATAAGAAGAATAACTGATAACCAATAAATAAATCTATTTACAACAGAATTGAAATAAATCAATTCTAACCATAGCCATTCTCACAAACATCTCCCTAGCATCTCGCCTAGCATTATTCTTACGCGCAGCTCAACAATCGAATCTTCTTAATCCCTAGCTGAAAGGGTTAGAAATAATAGCAAGAGTGAGCGAAAATGCTCAGCAAGATAATATGAAAGGCAAGAGCCACAATATATAATTCTTTTGAATTAACTCAGAGTATTTGAAATTCTAAAACAATAACTCAAAAGTTTATCAAACATATAAATCAATATGCTTGAAAATCACAAAATAAATTTGACAGTAAACATAAGCTATCATAAGCTTAAACAGTAATGACCAGTTTTTGGATTGGAATCCACAACTGACGGGTGCACTATCACAACTGATCAGACCATGTGATAGCACTGGATCATACTTCGTAGAAGTATATCCGTTACGATAGGTACCAAATATAAGGCAACACATTGGCCTTTGGCAGAGGTATTATAATGTTTCAATAATACGTATATAGCCCTCACTGGACCGCCGTCACGGCCTCTTACGCATTCATCCAATCAAAACAAAATATTTTTGCTGGTCTACTTGGCTGGACAATTAATTCGTCACTCACGCCATACAATCATCTCTTTCAAAACTTTTTATGAAAACTCTTTCGTTTTCAAACTCAAAATACTGTCAAAATCAATTTCAACAAAGTCTGAGTACAATTTAAAAATCCATCGCAATACGGCTCGAGAGAATACACAAAACTATTTTCGCTATTTTAAAATCCAGGGTTTATGTCTGGGACAGAAGACCAGGCATATATTGTAGCATCGAAATGATACTACTACCGAGTCAACAATAGTTTTCAAACTGTAAAACAACTCAGACAATAATTTCCAGAAAACTGATTAAAATAATCAGAATACTTTTCAAATAAAGTTGTCACTATTCATGTAACAGTAAAAAGTATCGAACTAAAGACATTCGATATTTTCAATCACAAGATAACACGTGAAAGCATTTGCACTTTTAAATATCAGAAATCGATAATCATGCTTGCAGGAAGTACAAGTCATAAATATAAAACTTGTATTATCAAAAGAGAATTGAAATAATTGCTTTTTAAATAGAAGAGAAGAATAGGAATACTTGCCTTTGACAGAAAACGGGTGACATACAGTCACACTACTCCAAATCCTAGGCTGGCCTCAATTGCTAATTCTGCAATCACTATACTCTATTGCTCTATCTCACGGCACTATATCGCCTTATCAAACTAATTCTGACTTGATATGCATCACTGTTGGCTTGCTTCTGAAAGTCATTGATGTACGCGTCTTGATAGACTATATATGAAACAATATAATATTCAGTCGAAGAACAATCCCGAGTGTCGGCTAATTCGCAGAATCGAAATTATATTACTACCCTTCGCAATATAAACATATTATATACAAATAATATAAACACATAATAGCAGAAAGTTAAACAAGTAATCACGTAACACGTAATTTACATGCTTTAATATTCATAAAAATATAATCTAATAACTCCTGTATATAATCTCATACTTGATTATATACAAACGCTAAGAACCTCAATAATACATCCCTGGATAAAAGCAAAATCCGAATTACAAGTCCAATTGTAATCCAGTCACATCTCAAATAATCTTAGAATCTCATCAAACTAAATTAATAAAATACTATAATTTTGAGCATCATGTATTTTAAAATTGAGCAAACCCCATATCAATAACACAGCAATCTCTGCCCAAAATAGTCTACTTTATTCCGCTATTTCAATTAAATATACAATTAATCCTCATAGCAGAAAAATAATTCTTGAAATAACAATAATTTCTCGAACCAAAGAATCAATCCTCAACATATCAATTTAATCCTCAAAATAAACAATTCTTCTTCTTTATAAAGTGGACTATCCCGGGGTCGCAGCTCTTCAAAATTCAACAATAAAATCTCAATTCAACTCTCTGTTTTCTGGTATTTTTAAAATTCCATAACTTAACATCTTCACATGAAACCTTTTCCATTTTAACCTCTGACATAGTATCTTGCTATCCTTAAAATTTCAGCTTAAACCGATTAGTATAGATAGGTCAAATACTCGCTCAAAGATGGTACTCAAAATTATCTCAGCAAGGCAAAACAGGATTTTTATCATCATCACAGCCACGCTCTAAAATTCACTGTAAATCGTAGGTTTACTATTTTGGCATGAAACCACCTCTGGGATCTTCTATACTCAGTACACTATCATCCCTCAAAATTTCAACTCCAACTAAAGTGTTTAGCTAGGTGAAACATTGCTTCAAAGTTCAGTGTTCAGTAAATTCGTAGGTTATTGACAACCCATACTAAAACTGCCATAACTTCTAGCTCGTTACTCCGATTGACGCAAAATCAGCGCCCAAATAAACTAGAAATCATACACTACAACTTCCATTGAGCAGTCGATCACCCAATCACAATAAAACTGCTCCGAAACACTGCCCAAAAACAGGACAGCAAACTGAATTTAAAAGTTTATACCTTCTATCGTTGATATTGCAACCTCACACGACTATCCCCCACCTTTACTACAACTACCAGACCTGTAATTTGGCTTCCCCGACCCCCTTTGTCCTTAACTCCAGCTCATATACACAAACAACAACACCTACACCTGAATCCAAGACTTGATCCATCTCCCTTCCCTCTTAAACTTCCGACCTCAAATCATCATAACCTTCATCCATTACCCTATCTTCGCTTCAGCCCTCTCTATTCCTCCTAATTCCGAATTACCCAAATCAAGCCAGCCCAAAGCAGCTTCTGCCGGCTTCTTTTGGCCAAACCTAACACAGCAGACACCCAAACTAGCTAAAACTACACCCTGTTAATTCACAAATCAGCACCTGTACTCCACCATTCCACCTCAACCAACAACGCCTCCGTCTACCCATATCATCTCCGAATCAAACACCAGCCTTCAACTCTGTACGCACCTTCAAACTCAATCTCTCCGTCGCAAACAACCAGTCCCTTGAAATCTGAATTCGACCGCCCTAACCCCTCCTTTACAGTCCGACATCCAAACAGCCAGGCCATCACCACCCATCGAGACCACCATGGACCTAGCTACCCTGTGGCTGTACTCC
Organism: Daucus carota subsp. sativus; assembly: GCF_001625215.2. Taxonomy (NCBI): domain Eukaryota; kingdom Viridiplantae; phylum Streptophyta; class Magnoliopsida; order Apiales; family Apiaceae; genus Daucus; species Daucus carota. The sequence continues at coordinate 13,162,091 of NC_030381.2, forward strand.
ACAGCCAACAACTACAAGCCCCGTCAATCGGCGTTCAATCACCACCGAAACCCGAGCCTCTGTTTCTTTCCTCCCTGGCCAGTCGCTGCCACACGTCTCCGCCTCTTGTCGGCGTCGCGGCGGCGATGCTAGACATCATTTGCCGCCTGAACCTCTCCCTGTCTTCTTCTCTCCAGCCATGACACCTCCGATCGGCGGCGGCTCAACAAACAAAGCTCGCTCGATCGCACAAAACAACGCCTACAACTATGCATATATATACACCCATCAACAAGCAATTATTCGATTAACATATATAATCGATCCTCCCTTCCTCTCAAAATCTCTTGCACCCCAAACCCTAATTTCTAGCCGCCCCCTTTTCTACTCTGTTTTGTTTTTTTTTAAACCTCCCTGTACTCTATTTCCTTTTTATCCTAATCTGTTTAGCCACGTACAGCCTATGCACCTGCTGCGTAAACAACTGACTCATAAAACTAAATGATTCTTACAAAACTATTTATATATTAAAAATCAACACCCAAATTATAATTAAAAGCCATAAATAAATATGAATATAGGGGTCTCAAAATATTTCTCAAATCTAAAAATAAACTATTTCAAAAACTCAAGATATCCCGAATACGCAATATTTGCAAATAATAATATTTTTAAAATCATTTTCAGAACAACTAATTAAAATAATCATTTGCAACCTATCCAATATTTTTAAATCCAACAGAAATACAAAAATATCAAAATTTGAATATCTTGATAATTTAAATCAGACAAAACTTTTGGGCTCAAATAAAAATACTTATTGATTTTTAAAACCAAAAGACAATTTTGATTTAATAAAAAGAAAACTATATATAAATCAAAATTCTAAATTAACTATTCACAGGCAAAATAAACAGTTAATACTGCACATCTAACATGTAAGACAATTAACTCAAATATTCACATAATTGTATAAATCTTCAAATAACTGCACAAATTATTATTTACATAATATTCGTACAACAAAAGTCCCGACATCACACTGGAGCATGAACTAATTATATGATCAAATAATTGTTTTTGAAAAACTGCCAAACAAGAATAAAATATAAAAATTTAAATCCTCCTCTTTTAGAAAATCATTAATAAAATAATAAATAATTGCTGAAAAACTCGAGTCATTACAGACTTCCCCCCTTATAAGGATTCCGTCCTCGGAATCCGCGAAGAAAGAACGAGAGCATACTTTTTCTTGCAAGTCGCATCGTGATCGGCTTTTGTCTACGAAATATTGAAGTGTACTGGTAGTATTAGCTCGTTCAAACTTGACTAGCATACCCTCAGAATTGATTGACAATTACGAATCATTGAATCTTAAAATATATCAGATTTAAAATATCAAAGCAAATATCATAGGTATGAGTTTCGAAAGCAAACTGAAATGAAATAGACAAATGCTGAGAGATCAATATGATCAAGAGAACTAGGTTGCGTATCTAATTGAAGATACTACTAAAGGTAATTAGCCTTCTTGTAATGCACAACACACAAGTGATGGCGTCCCATCAAACCTCTATCACACAGACAGATAGTCCTTGTGTCCCCTATAAATAGGGTTGTTCATCCCAGTTGGAGTAGAATATTTTGAAAGAAAATTCAAAATCAATAAACAATGATTGTCTTTTTGATGAATGAGACACTCTGGTTCAGAACTGAATATATAGCAAAGATGTTGTTTTTTTTTATGAGAAGAATAATTAATAATGATACTGTAAGTACAAGTATCATTGCCTAATTATAAGAGAGAAGATAAAATTTTCATCAAACATTTTTATAAAAAGATATCAAACTAAAATAGATTTCAAATGTGTTAGGTTTGATAAAACACTAGTCAAAATTGACAACATAAACAAAAGCACCATTTGATAACTTAAGCAATTGAGAATTTGGTACTTCATGAAATACCTCTATGAAAGAGATATCAAAATACTTCAGTGAGGGGAAAAATTATCAATATAATGAACAAATGAGGAAGGTATTGCCAAGGATCTCACAGATTCCTCCTTGATTGATTCTTCTGGCTCGCTTCAATTATAACAATTCTTCTCGATGTTCTAATATTCTGGCCGATTCATATTCGACTCTAAAGATTCCATCACCGTTGTCCACTTTAGCAAAAAGTCTTATCCAGCGTGGTACGATCAGAAGCCATCTTCAACTTTATACAATTAGCCTTGTAGAGCGTTAGCGTTCTAGCCTACTCATAGCACTATATCTAATAGCCTAGCACGAATTCTATATAAGCTCTCAAACCGAGAACTATACACCTTTCTCATTTTGACCCAATAGTCTCATACTCATTCTACATATATCTCTAGAAAATCTATAAATGACCATTTACCGTACTCAAGAAGTGGTAGAGATAAAAAGAAATATTCTAGACTAGATAGGTTTCTCCACGAATCTAAATGACATTGGTTACATAAAAAGTCAACCTCAAGTTCAAAAAGATTGAAAACTAAAGATTCTATCATGTTGCTCCTCAGATCCAAATCACTAGTTCTACAACTGGAACTAGGATATACCCAAAATGATTACTCAGAATCCACACTCCAAATCAATCTCAAATCTATTGACAAAGACTATACACAATAGTCTTAACCTCTATATGAGGTTCTACAAAACACATCTCTCTCACAACCTATATTCTGATTTCAATAACTTATAACCTATAGCTCTGATACCAACTGTGACAGCCCCAAAATCCGGAGGTCTGGATTTGGTGCCACTAAAATAAAATCATTTAAAAACTTGTATTTGCGGAAAAAGGTAAAGCAGATATATAAAATATCTGGACATTTTAAAAGAGATTAAAATCAAAATCACTTTGACCCCCTAAAAACAGGATCGCTAATAGGTTACAGCATTGAAATCAGAAACCAAAACCTTAAATCTCATCACAGCTTAAACGACATTATCAGCTAAACTTCGATAAGAAGAATAACTGATAACCAATAAATAAATCTATTTACAACAGAATTGAAATAAATCAATTCTAACCATAGCCATTCTCACAAACATCTCCCTAGCATCTCGCCTAGCATTATTCTTACGCGCAGCTCAACAATCGAATCTTCTTAATCCCTAGCTGAAAGGGTTAGAAATAATAGCAAGAGTGAGCGAAAATGCTCAGCAAGATAATATGAAAGGCAAGAGCCACAATATATAATTCTTTTGAATTAACTCAGAGTATTTGAAATTCTAAAACAATAACTCAAAAGTTTATCAAACATATAAATCAATATGCTTGAAAATCACAAAATAAATTTGACAGTAAACATAAGCTATCATAAGCTTAAACAGTAATGACCAGTTTTTGGATTGGAATCCACAACTGACGGGTGCACTATCACAACTGATCAGACCATGTGATAGCACTGGATCATACTTCGTAGAAGTATATCCGTTACGATAGGTACCAAATATAAGGCAACACATTGGCCTTTGGCAGAGGTATTATAATGTTTCAATAATACGTATATAGCCCTCACTGGACCGCCGTCACGGCCTCTTACGCATTCATCCAATCAAAACAAAATATTTTTGCTGGTCTACTTGGCTGGACAATTAATTCGTCACTCACGCCATACAATCATCTCTTTCAAAACTTTTTATGAAAACTCTTTCGTTTTCAAACTCAAAATACTGTCAAAATCAATTTCAACAAAGTCTGAGTACAATTTAAAAATCCATCGCAATACGGCTCGAGAGAATACACAAAACTATTTTCGCTATTTTAAAATCCAGGGTTTATGTCTGGGACAGAAGACCAGGCATATATTGTAGCATCGAAATGATACTACTACCGAGTCAACAATAGTTTTCAAACTGTAAAACAACTCAGACAATAATTTCCAGAAAACTGATTAAAATAATCAGAATACTTTTCAAATAAAGTTGTCACTATTCATGTAACAGTAAAAAGTATCGAACTAAAGACATTCGATATTTTCAATCACAAGATAACACGTGAAAGCATTTGCACTTTTAAATATCAGAAATCGATAATCATGCTTGCAGGAAGTACAAGTCATAAATATAAAACTTGTATTATCAAAAGAGAATTGAAATAATTGCTTTTTAAATAGAAGAGAAGAATAGGAATACTTGCCTTTGACAGAAAACGGGTGACATACAGTCACACTACTCCAAATCCTAGGCTGGCCTCAATTGCTAATTCTGCAATCACTATACTCTATTGCTCTATCTCACGGCACTATATCGCCTTATCAAACTAATTCTGACTTGATATGCATCACTGTTGGCTTGCTTCTGAAAGTCATTGATGTACGCGTCTTGATAGACTATATGAAACAATATAATATTCAGTCGAAGAACAATCCCGAGTGTCGGCTAATTCGCAGAATCGAAATTATATTACTACCCTTCGCAATATAAACATATTATATACAAATAATATAAACACATAATAGCAGAAAGTTAAACAAGTAATCACGTAACACGTAATTTACATGCTTTAATATTCATAAAAATATAATCTAATAACTCCTGTATATAATCTCATACTTGATTATATACAAACGCTAAGAACCTCAATAATACATCCCTGGATAAAAGCAAAATCCGAATTACAAGTCCAATTGTAATCCAGTCACATCTCAAATAATCTTAGAATCTCATCAAACTAAATTAATAAAATACTATAATTTTGAGCATCATGTATTTTAAAATTGAGCAAACCCCATATCAATAACACAGCAATCTCTGCCCAAAATAGTCTACTTTATTCCGCTATTTCAATTAAATATACAATTAATCCTCATAGCAGAAAAATAATTCTTGAAATAACAATAATTTCTCGAACCAAAGAATCAATCCTCAACATATCAATTTAATCCTCAAAATAAACAATTCTTCTTCTTTATAAAGTGGACTATCCCGGGGTCGCAGCTCTTCAAAATTCAACAATAAAATCTCAATTCAACTCTCTGTTTTCTGGTATTTTTAAAATTCCATAACTTAACATCTTCACATGAAACCTTTTCCATTTTAACCTCTGACATAGTATCTTGCTATCCTTAAAATTTCAGCTTAAACCGATTAGTATAGATAGGTCAAATACTCGCTCAAAGATGGTACTCAAAATTATCTCAGCAAGGCAAAACAGGATTTTTATCATCATCACAGCCACGCTCTAAAATTCACTGTAAATCGTAGGTTTACTATTTTGGCATGAAACCACCTCTGGGATCTTCTATACTCAGTACACTATCATCCCTCAAAATTTCAACTCCAACTAAAGTGTTTAGCTAGGTGAAACATTGCTTCAAAGTTCAGTGTTCAGTAAATTCGTAGGTTATTGACAACCCATACTAAAACTGCCATAACTTCTAGCTCGTTACTCCGATTGACGCAAAATCAGCGCCCAAATAAACTAGAAATCATACACTACAACTTCCATTGAGCAGTCGATCACCCAATCACAATAAAACTGCTCCGAAACACTGCCCAAAAACAGGACAGCAAACTGAATTTAAAAGTTTATACCTTCTATCGTTGATATTGCAACCTCACACGACTATCCCCCACCTTTACTACAACTACCAGACCTGTAATTTGGCTTCCCCGACCCCCTTTGTCCTTAACTCCAGCTCATATACACAAACAACAACACCTACACCTGAATCCAAGACTTGATCCATCTCCCTTCCCTCTTAAACTTCCGACCTCAAATCATCATAACCTTCATCCATTACCCTATCTTCGCTTCAGCCCTCTCTATTCCTCCTAATTCCGAATTACCCAAATCAAGCCAGCCCAAAGCAGCTTCTGCCGGCTTCTTTTGGCCAAACCTAACACAGCAGACACCCAAACTAGCTAAAACTACACCCTGTTAATTCACAAATCAGCACCTGTACTCCACCATTCCACCTCAACCAACAACGCCTCCGTCTACCCATATCATCTCCGAATCAAACACCAGCCTTCAACTCTGTACGCACCTTCAAACTCAATCTCTCCGTCGCAAACAACCAGTCCCTTGAAATCTGAATTCGACCGCCCTAACCCCTCCTTTACAGTCCGACATCCAAACAGCCAGGCCATCACCACCCATCGAGACCACCATGGACCTAGCTACCCTGTGGCTGTACTCCACAGCCAACAACTACAAGCCCCGTCAATCGGCGTTCAATCACCACCGAAACCCGAGCCTCTGTTTCTTTCCTCCCTGGCCAGTCGCTGCCACACGTCTCCGCCTCTTGTCGGCGTCGCGGCGGCGATGCTAGACATCATTTGCCGCCTGAACCTCTCCCTGTCTTCTTCTCTCCAGCCATGACACCTCCGATCGGCGGCGGCTCAACAAACAAAGCTCGCTCGATCGCACAAAACAACGCCTACAACTATGCATATATACACCCATCAACAAGCAATTATTCGATTAACATATATAATCGATCCTCCCTTCCTCTCAAAATCTCTTGCACCCCAAACCCTAATTTCTAGCCGCCCCCTTTTCTACTCTGTTTTGTTTTTTTTTAAACCTCCCTGTACTCTATTTCCTTTTTATCCTAATCTGTTTAGCCACGTACAGCCTATGCACCTGCTGCGTAAACAACTGACTCATAAAACTAAATGATTCTTACAAAACTATTTATATATTAAAAATCAACACCCAAATTATAATTAAAAGCCATAAATAAATATGAATATAGGGGTCTCAAAATATTTCTCAAATCTAAAAATAAACTATTTCAAAAACTCAAGATATCCCGAATACGCAATATTTGCAAATAATAATATTTTTAAAATCATTTTCAGAACAACTAATTAAAATAATCATTTGCAACCTATCCAATATTTTTAAATCCAACAGAAATACAAAAATATCAAAATTTGAATATCTTGATAATTTAAATCAGACAAAACTTTTGGGCTCAAATAAAAATACTTATTGATTTTTAAAACCAAAAGACAATTTTGATTTAATAAAAAGAAAACTATATATAAATCAAAATTCTAAATTAACTATTCACAGGCAAAATAAACAGTTAATACTGCACATCTAACATGTAAGACAATTAACTCAAATATTCACATAATTGTATAAATCTTCAAATAACTGCACAAATTATTATTTACATAATATTCGTACAACAAAAGTCCCGACATCACACTGGAGCATGAACTAATTATATGATCAAATAATTGTTTTTGAAAAACTGCCAAACAAGAATAAAATATAAAAATTTAAATCCTCCTCTTTTAGAAAATCATTAATAAAATAATAAATAATTGCTGAAAAACTCGAGTCATTACAGACTTCCCCCCTTATAAGGATTCCGTCCTCGGAATCCGCGAAGAAAGAACGAGAGCATACTTTTTCTTGCAAGTCGCATCGTGATCGGCTTTTGTCTACGAAATATTGAAGTGTACTGGTAGTATTAGCTCGTTCAAACTTGACTAGCATACCCTCAGAATTGATTGACAATTACGAATCATTGAATCTTAAAATATATCAGATTTAAAATATCAAAGCAAATATCATAGGTATGAGTTTCGAAAGCAAACTGAAATGAAATAGACAAATGCTGAGAGATCAATATGATCAAGAGAACTAGGTTGCGTATCTAATTGAAGATACTACTAAAGGTAATTAGCCTTCTTGTAATGCACAACACACAAGTGATGGCGTCCCATCAAACCTCTATCACACAGACAGATAGTCCTTGTGTCCCCTATAAATAGGGTTGTTCATCCCAGTTGGAGTAGAATATTTTGAAAGAAAATTCAAAATCAATAAACAATGATTGTCTTTTTGATGAATGAGACACTCTGGTTCAGAACTGAATATATAGCAAAGATGTTGTTTTTTTTTATGAGAAGAATAATTAATAATGATACTGTAAGTACAAGTATCATTGCCTAATTATAAGAGAGAAGATAAAATTTTCATCAAACATTTTTATAAAAAGATATCAAACTAAAATAGATTTCAAATGTGTTAGGTTTGATAAAACACTAGTCAAAATTGACAACATAAACAAAAGCACCATTTGATAACTTAAGCAATTGAGAATTTGGTACTTCATGAAATACCTCTATGAAAGAGATATCAAAATACTTCAGTGAGGGGAAAAATTATCAATATAATGAACAAATGAGGAAGGTATTGCCAAGGATCTCACAGATTCCTCCTTGATTGATTCTTCTGGCTCGCTTCAATTATAACAATTCTTCTCGATGTTCTAATATTCTGGCCGATTCATATTCGACTCTAAAGATTCCATCACCGTTGTCCACTTTAGCAAAAAGTCTTATCCAGCGTGGTACGATCAGAAGCCATCTTCAACTTTATACAATTAGCCTTGTAGAGCGTTAGCGTTCTAGCCTACTCATAGCACTATATCTAATAGCCTAGCACGAATTCTATATAAGCTCTCAAACCGAGAACTATACACCTTTCTCATTTTGACCCAATAGTCTCATACTCATTCTACATATATCTCTAGAAAATCTATAAATGACCATTTACCATACTCAAGAAGTGGTAGAGATAAAAAGAAATATTCTAGACTAGATAGGTTTCTCCACGAATCTAAATGACATTGGTTACATAAAAAGTCAACCTCAAGTTCAAAAAGATTGAAAACTAAAGATTCTATCATGTTGCTCCTCAGATCCAAATCACTAGTTCTACAACTGGAACTAGGATATACCCAAAATGATTACTCAGAATCCACACTCCAAATCAATCTCAAATCTATTGACAAAGACTATACACAATAGTCTTAACCTCTATATGAGGTTCTACAAAACACATCTCTCTCACAACCTATATTCTGATTTCAATAACTTATAACCTATAGCTCTGATACCAACTGTGACAGCCCCAAAATCCGGAGGTCTGGATTTGGTGCCACTAAAATAAAATCATTTAAAAACTTGTATTTGCGGAAAAAGGTAAAGCAGATATATAAAATATCTGGACATTTTAAAAGAGATTAAAATCAAAATCACTTTGACCCCCTAAAAACAGGATCGCTAATAGGTTACAGCATTGAAATCAGAAACCAAAACCTTAAATCTCATCACAGCTTAAACGACATTATCAGCTAAACTTCGATAAGAAGAATAACTGATAACCAATAAATAAATCTATTTACAACAGAATTGAAATAAATCAATTCTAACCATAGCCATTCTCACAAACATCTCCCTAGCATCTCGCCTAGCATTATTCTTACGCGCAGCTCAACAATCGAATCTTCTTAATCCCTAGCTGAAAGGGTTAGAAATAATAGCAAGAGTGAGCGAAAATGCTCAGCAAGATAATATGAAAGGCAAGAGCCACAATATATAATTCTTTTGAATTAACTCAGAGTATTTGAAATTCTAAAACAATAACTCAAAAGTTTATCAAACATATAAATCAATATGCTTGAAAATCACAAAATAAATTTGACAGTAAACATAAGCTATCATAAGCTTAAACAGTAATGACCAGTTTTTGGATTGGAATCCACAACTGACGGGTGCACTATCACAACTGATCAGACCATGTGATAGCACTGGATCATACTTCGTAGAAGTATATCCGTTACGATAGGTACCAAATATAAGGCAACACATTGGCCTTTGGCAGAGGTATTATAATGTTTCAATAATACGTATATAGCCCTCACTGGACCGCCGTCACGGCCTCTTACGCATTCATCCAATCAAAACAAAATATTTTTGCTGGTCTACTTGGCTGGACAATTAATTCGTCACTCACGCCATACAATCATCTCTTTCAAAACTTTTTATGAAAACTCTTTCGTTTTCAAACTCAAAATACTGTCAAAATCAATTTCAACAAAGTCTGAGTACAATTTAAAAATCCATCGCAATACGGCTCGAGAGAATACACAAAACTATTTTCGCTATTTTAAAATCCAGGGTTTATGTCTGGGACAGAAGACCAGGCATATATTGTAGCATCGAAATGATACTACTACCGAGTCAACAATAGTTTTCAAACTGTAAAAGAACTCAGACAATAATTTCCAGAAAACTGATTAAAATAATCAGAATACTTTTCAAATAAAGTTGTCACTATTCATGTAACAGTAAAAAGTATCGAACTAAAGACATTCGATATTTTCAATCACAAGATAACACGTGAAAGCATTTGCACTTTTAAATATCAGAAATCGATAATCATGCTTGCAGGAAGTACAAGTCATAAATATAAAACTTGTATTATCAAAAGAGAATTGAAATAATTGCTTTTTAAATAGAAGAGAAGAATAGGAATACTTGCCTTTGACAGAAAACGGGTGACATACAGTCACACTACTCAAAATCCTAGGCTGGCCTCAATTGCTAATTCTGCAATCACTATACTCTATTGCTCTATCTCACGGCACTATATCGCCTTATCAAACTAATTCTGACTTGATATGCATCACTGTTGGCTTGCTTCTGAAAGTCATTGATGTACGCGTCTTGATAGACTATATATGAAACAATATAATATTCAGTCGAAGAACAATCCCGAGTGTCGGCTAATTCGCAGAATCGAAATTATATTACTACCCTTCGCAATATAAACATATTATATACAAATAATATAAACACATAATAGCAGAAAGTTAAACAAGTAATCACGTAACACGTAATTTACATGCTTTAATATTCATAAAAATATAATCTAATAACTCCTGTATATAATCTCATACTTGATTATATACAAACGCTAAGAACCTCAATAATACATCCCTGGATAAAAGCAAAATCCGAATTACAAGTCCAATTGTAATCCAGTCACATCTCAAATAATCTTAGAATCTCATCAAACTAAATTAATAAAATACTATAATTTTGAGCATCATGTATTTTAAAATTGAGCAAACCCCATATCAATAACACAGCAATCTCTGCCCAAAATAGTCTACTTTATTCCGCTATTTCAATTAAATATACAATTAATCCTCATAGCAGAAAAATAATTCTTGAAATAACAATAATTTCTCGAACCAAAGAATCAATCCTCAACATATCAATTTAATCCTCAAAATAAACAATTCTTCTTCTTTATAAAGTGGACTATCCCGGGGTCGCAGCTCTTCAAAATTCAACAATAAAATCTCAATTCAACTCTCTGTTTTCTGGTATTTTTAAAATTCCATAACTTAACATCTTCACATGAAACCTTTTCCATTTTAACCTCTGACATAGTATCTTGCTATCCTTAAAATTTCAGCTTAAACCGATTAGTATAGATAGGTCAAATACTCGCTCAAAGATGGTACTCAAAATTATCTCAGCAAGGCAAAACAGGATTTTTATCATCATCACAGCCACGCTCTAAAATTCACTGTAAATCGTAGGTTTACTATTTTGGCATGAAACCACCTCTGGGATCTTCTATACTCAGTACACTATCATCCCTCAAAATTTCAACTCCAACTAAAGTGTTTAGCTAGGTGAAACATTGCTTCAAAGTTCAGTGTTCAGTAAATTCGTAGGTTATTGACAACCCATACTAAAACTGCCATAACTTCTAGCTCGTTACTCCGATTGACGCAAAATCAGCGCCCAAATAAACTAGAAATCATACACTACAACTTCCATTGAGCAGTCGATCACCCAATCACAATAAAACTGCTCCGAAACACTGCCCAAAAACAGGACAGCAAACTGAATTTAAAAGTTTATACCTTCTATCGTTGATATTGCAACCTCACACGACTATCCCCCACCTTTACTACAACTACCAGACCTGTAATTTGGCTTCCCCGACCCCCTTTGTCCTTAACTCCAGCTCATATACACAAACAACAACACCTACACCTGAATCCAAGACTTGATCCATCTCCCTTCCCTCTTAAACTTCCGACCTCAAATCATCATAACCTTCATCCATTACCCTATCTTCGCTTCAGCCCTCTCTATTCCTCCTAATTCCGAATTACCCAAATCAAGCCAGCCCAAAGCAGCTTCTGCCGGCTTCTTTTGGCCAAACCTAACACAGCAGACACCCAAACTAGCAAAAACTACACCCTGTTAATTCACAAATCAGCACCTGTACTCCACCATTCCACCTCAACCAACAACGCCTCCGTCTACCCATATCATCTCCGAATCAAACACCAGCCTTCAACTCTGTACGCACCTTCAAACTCAATCTCTCCGTCGCAAACAACCAGTCCCTTGAAATCTGAATTCGACCGCCCTAACCCCTCCTTTACAGTCCGACATCCAAACAGCCAGGCCATCACCACCCATCGAGACCACCATGGACCTAGCTACCCTGTGGCTGTACTCCACAGCCAACAACTACAAGCCCCGTCAATCGGCGTTCAATCACCACCGAAACCCGAGCCTCTGTTTCTTTCCTCCCTGGCCAGTCGCTGCCACACGTCTCCGCCTCTTGTCGGCGTCGCGGCGGCGATGCTAGACATCATTTGCCGCCTGAACCTCTCCCTGTCTTCTTCTCTCCAGCCATGACACCTCCGATCGGCGGCGGCTCAACAAACAAAGCTCGCTCGATCGCACAAAACAACGCCTACAACTATGCATATATATACACCCATCAACAAGCAATTATTCGATTAACATATATAATCGATCCTCCCTTCCTCTCAAAATCTCTTGCACCCCAAACCCTAATTTCTAGCCGCCCCCTTTTCTACTCTGTTTTGTTTTTTTTTAAACCTCCCTGTACTCTATTTCCTTTTTATCCTAATCTGTTTAGCCACGTACAGCCTATGCACCTGCTGCGTAAACAACTGACTCATAAAACTAAATGATTCTTACAAAACTATTTATATATTAAAAATCAACACCCAAATTATAATTAAAAGCCATAAATAAATATGAATATAGGGGTCTCAAAATATTTCTCAAATCTAAAAATAAACTATTTCAAAAACTCAAGATATCCCGAATACGCAATATTTGCAAATAATAATATTTTTAAAATCATTTTCAGAACAACTAATTAAAATAATCATTTGCAACCTATCCAATATTTTTAAATCCAACAGAAATACAAAAATATCAAAATTTGAATATCTTGATAATTTAAATCAGACAAAACTTTTGGGCTCAAATAAAAATACTTATTGATTTTTAAAACCAAAAGACAATTTTGATTTAATAAAAAGAAAACTATATATAAATCAAAATTCTAAATTAACTATTCACAGGCAAAATAAACAGTTAATACTGCACATCTAACATGTAAGACAATTAACTCAAATATTCACATAATTGTATAAATCTTCAAATAACTGCACAAATTATTATTTACATAATATTCGTACAACAAAAGTCCCGACATCACACTGGAGCATGAACTAATTATATGATCAAATAATTGTTTTTGAAAAACTGCCAAACAAGAATAAAATATAAAAATTTAAATCCTCCTCTTTTAGAAAATCATTAATAAAATAATAAATAATTGCTGAAAAACTCGAGTCATTACAGACTTCCCCCCTTATAAGGATTCCGTCCTCGGAATCCGCGAAGAAAGAACGAGAGCATACTTTTTCTTGCAAGTCGCATCGTGATCGGCTTTTGTCTACGAAATATTGAAGTGTACTGGTAGTATTAGCTCGTTCAAACTTGACTAGCATACCCTCAGAATTGATTGACAATTACGAATCATTGAATCTTAAAATATATCAGATTTAAAATATCAAAGCAAATATCATAGGTATGAGTTTCGAAAGCAAACTGAAATGAAATAGACAAATGCTGAGAGATCAATATGATCAAGAGAACTAGGTTGCGTATCTAATTGAAGATACTACTAAAGGTAATTAGCCTTCTTGTAATGCACAACACACAAGTGATGGCGTCCCATCAAACCTCTATCACACAGACAGATAGTCCTTGTGTCCCCTATAAATAGGGTTGTTCATCCCAGTTGGAGTAGAATATTTTGAAAGAAAATTCAAAATCAATAAACAATGATTGTCTTTTTGATGAATGAGACACTCTGGTTCAGAACTGAATATATAGCAAAGATGTTGTTTTTTTTTATGAGAAGAATAATTAATAATGATACTGTAAGTACAAGTATCATTGCCTAATTATAAGAGAGAAGATAAAATTTTCATCAAACATTTTTATAAAAAGATATCAAACTAAAATAGATTTCAAATGTGTTAGGTTTGATAAAACACTAGTCAAAGAAAATCCAAAAAGACTCGTTTTCCTTTTGATGAAATTGATTTATTTCATTTGTAATTCGAGTAGTCTTATGATTTGGAAAATACTTTTTAAGAAACACCACAACGAACCCCTCCCATGTGGAAATAGAATTAACGGGAAGACTATATAACCATTTTTTCGCATTCTCCTTAAGCGCAAAATTAATGAGCCTAAGTCTAATCGAATCTTCCGTTAATTGGTGGAGCTTTTGGAGGGAACAAACTTCCTCGAACTCTTGGATAAAAAGATAAGGATCTTCAGCCTCACTCCCGGTAAATTTAGGTAACATGCTAATATGATGAGCTTTGATTTCAAAATTGTTCCCATTTACCGGAGGAAGGGTGATGCACGAAGGTTGACTTGAACGAGACGGGTAACAACGGTCTTTAAGAGACACGGCCATGTTTGATATCGAATTGCTAGCTTCTATGGGTTCGGAGTCCGAAGAAGACGAAGAAGAAGGAATCTCGACTATCGGTCTTACTAATCTAGATGATTCGTTCCTAACCCAAGTAGTTCGCATAAACGATAAACATGTAGCAAATAAGTGCGAAAAAGTAAAACACACAAAATAAAGGGTGTAAAAGAGAAAGAAAAACTTAAGTCTAGGGTTCCCTAATAAAATGAACTAGACCTTGCTCCTAACTTTAAGGACCACCAAAAACTCGATAAATCAGAAATTATTCGGACCGGTCTGGCCAGTTTGGAGCAGGCATTGCCAAGAGGCCAATCTCCGCGCTTAGACACCAAACCTTAATCGGCCAGGTAAGCTTTCGCTTTCCTTAGACACCGAAAAGTCGGAATAATTAAAGATTACCTCGTCTTTTAGGTACCTTCCTAGTTGAGCGCGAAATCCTAGGGGCTAACGTCTAATTCAATTTTATTAAAAGGCTAGGGAATGCAAAATGAAGAATTAAGTCGTTGTGGGCCAAGGAAAGAGTGATGAAATCCCTCCCCTTATCTTGTGAGTGGGTTTTGCCCTTAAGATTTATTTAAAATGATGCACCACACAACGATATAATTAAAAACTATAAACAACTATGGATGCTCTACACTACGTGTTTTAATCTAAAGAAAAGAAATTAACGTACCTTTGGGTCCTCCAGCGATCACCACAAATATAGGTACGAAAATTTAAAAACAAAAAATTTAAATCTAAATGATGTGCCCCTAAGTGTTAAAATGCATGATGCAACAAATATGTATTTCTAACTAATATTTTTGGATTTTAAAATTTTTAATTTGTTTGTGATTTTTTTTGATTTTCAATTTTTTTGTGATTTTCTAAATAAAATAAATTGAAATAGGAGAGAGATACAAGTTACCCAAGCAAGCTTCCAATACTCCAAGAATATTCTCCACTTATTCCAAGCTAGCTCATACTCTTCCAATTTCCTAAAATTCAACAAAAAAAAAAAGTGAGAGAATATAAAAAAAAAACTAATCCGAAAAATTAAAAATTAAGGCGCGAAAATTAATTTTAGTCCCCGGCAGCGGCGCCAAAAACTTGATGTGCTAAAAATCGCAAGTGCACGATCCCGTTTTAGTAATATAAGATTCGTTCCAAGGACTAAAGTTATTTTCGCGAAAACTTAATTTTTAACTTAATCAAATTAGACCATAAGATTTTGAGGAGATTGACTTATCTAAAATCTAATTTAAAATCTAAAATATACTATGATAATTAAAAACAGATTAGAAAAACCTAAGATTTAAATAAAAAAAAAACTAAAAACAGAAACTAAGTGCGCGGCAAGTAAAATAAACAGACAGGGGACGGGACTGTTTAGTCGTGAAAACCAGAAGAAATGTGAAGGTGAATGTGACTGTGTGGGGCTCGCAGGATCACAAAAACAAACCAACCATTGCCTTAATCTACCCACGCGCGATGTTTAAAAAAAACTGATTATAATAATAAACAGATTGCGACGCGAGGTTAACCGGACAGACAGTAAGCAGCACGACACAGTTATATAGCATATCATCGGAATCAATGGAGATTGCCCGGAATAGCTTAAATCTTGCCGGAAAATTGATTTCACCGGAAAATCTAACTATTCCGAGTGTAACAAATAAAAACCCACTAACCTCTAAACCAAATTCAACAACAAATTCTACACTAAATAGCCCCTAAATTACCCATTTCTTACCAAAACAAGACCCAAATTAAGCCAAAACAACTCCAAAATACACCAAACTTTAAATCTAGCCTATTTAAAATACAACTAACCAAAACCCACTAACCTCAATTCAAAATCATAAACTAAAATTTACACTAAAAAGCCCACAAGACTACCAAAACCAAGAATAAGAACACTACCAAATCATACCAAACTAACTCCAAATCCAACAAAACTTCAAAACTAGCTTATCTACCAAGTCTCTAACAAAACCCCATCAAACTACAAGCTAAAATCAAAATCTAGAATACTAAACCATTGAACCCACTAATAATATTGAGAATTAAAAGGGGCTCAATCTAAATACTAAAAAATGCAAGTTTAAAACATATAATTAGGCTCCTTTCAATCAACAAGTAATTTTGAGTCTCATGTGGTTAGAGAAAGATTTCATAGCCTAGAAGTAAAAGTAAAGAGCAAGATTTAAGAACAATAATGAATACTTGTATTGATATAATAAAAGTGTTTACAAATTTAGAGTGCTACTACTAGATCTACTACATAAAAGAGAGGCTACTAAAAATATGAAATCCTAGGTTCGTTGAAACATGATGGGGAGGTGTGTATTTATAAGGGGAAATTAGGGTAGAGGGGGGGGGGTGTAGGTGTCCCATCTAGATGCTTCCTTGAGAATATTCCCCTATGATCCTTTTCTTCCATCTTTTTCTTCTTTTTGCTTTATTCTTTTATTTCTTCAAGCTTTTGCAATTTTCCTAAAAAAAAGACAAATAAACAAATAAATAAGTGAGAACAAGCAATAATTAGGCATTTAAAATATACAACAATATGCACTTATCAAACTTCCCCATACCTATATTTTGCTCGTCCTCGAGTAAAATCAAAAGAAAAGAAAATAAACTATGAAAACTAGATGCGATTCCTAGGCTCCTTTTCGTAGGCGTGACGAGTGATTTTAGGTTCACCAACCCGTTAAACTCGTAGACGATCTCTACAAGAGGAGTTTTGTCTCCTAAGGGTTTACAGAAGATATACCCATAAAATCTTCGAGACATTCTAGCAAGTGTCTACTCGACTCTACTCTAATTTCGTTGGTGTTAACAAAAAGCGTTTTTAAGGAAAATACGACTTAAAGACTCATCTACTAATAATCAAGATACAGTTGTCTCTAATCTACTTGCATCGACACAAAGATTTACTAGAAATCCAAGGAGTGTAAGTAATTTAAGGCCTTTGATGGATCCTAATTGTCTAAGAACACTTTCTCTTTTTCAACCAATTTTGAACTGACCCAATCTCTATCGAAACAAATATCTAGCCAAACTTCACAAACTCTTATTCTTTTTTTTTTCTCTCTTTTTTTTTTTTTGCATTGACTTTATTTTGTCCATTTTTTTAGGCAAACAATGTTACCCATGTAGCGAGCTTTAGGTCAGTGACTCCCAAACCAAACGGTCTTAGGGCACTAGGTTTTAAAATCCCCCGACGGACTTAATAACTCGAGTAACAAAGGCCACAAAACGAGACTAGCCAATCTACTTTTGCCCATTTATCTAAAGATTTTATCTATAAAGAACAATGGGTATTGAAGTAGTTATTCCTTTTCTTTCTTTCTCTTTTTTTTTTCTATTTTTTTATTCGCAAATGTTCGATTCGACATTGTTTCAACATGTGGGTTCTCTCTCAGGTATCGAATAATATCACTAGACAATCTCTCCATCAAAGGTCTTGTGCAAATGTGTGTGCCATCTTGGAATTTAAAGTACAAATCGGTCGATACAAGTTTCAAAAAGACAACCTTACTCAACTACGTTCAAATTATCTAAAAGACACTACATATATAATTTTCGAAAACTTGCTAACACCAACTACTCCTAAAGTTTAAGTGAGGGAAAGACAACTTAGCTAAAAGAATCTCTATTTTTGGATTTTTCTAATTTTTCATTTTTTAGGGTTTTCATTTTTTAGAGAATTACACTAAAGCCCTCCCCATACCTAAATCATGCATTGTCCTCAATGTATGCAAAAGAGAGAATTGAAATGAGAGAGTAAAGAGGAAAAATACCTGAATAGGGGATGAAGGGGGTTTTTATTAACGAACGAAGCACTAACACGACCCACACACTCACACATTTCCTTCCCCATACCTGAACTTCACGAGGGAAGGTTTTAAGACGGAAGCAAATCAACCAATTCCGGAAGGAAAGATGGGAGGAAGCTTCGAGAAAGAGTCAAAATGTGTACGAAAATTTTTAGGCACAAAGGCTTTCTCGAGCATGTGACAATCGTTCATCCCTATAGGACAAGTGTCACTAATGTTCTTCCTAAACCAACTTAATGCTTCTTTATTATCAAGCAAATTAGAGATTATGCAATTTTGGTCATAGGATAAATCACTAGGAACGATGTAAGAAACGACGTCATCCTTCCCTAAGGCGCTATGCGAATGATGGAACAACGAGTCAAATGTCGGTGATTCACCTACATGACTCTCTAAATCGGGCCTAGGGTCAACACGAACAATCTCGGGCGGAGTTTCCCATTTTGAACAAATGTCGTTCAATTCTCCTAACAACTCCTCCGAGGTCAACTCCTTCAACGACTCATGATATTTCCTATTGTTCTCGTTGTTGACTTTGAAATCCTCGTTGAGAAGAGACTCAATCTCACTATCCTCAAAACTAGACCGTGTGACAAACTTGTTGACCACATTAACCCCTATAGGTTGCTCATAAAGCTCATTGGGTTCTTTTCCTACATTGAAAATGTTTAAGTCAATGGTCATGTTTCCAAAGGTGAGTTTCATTGAACCATTCCTACAATTAATTAGGGCATTCGATGTAGCAAGAAAAGGTCGACCTAAAATGATAGGGATTTGGTTCTTAGGATTCGAGACGGGTTGAGTCTCGAGCACAACAAAGTCAACGGGAAAGATAAAGTCACCGATTTTGATCAAAACGTCCTCAATAATTCCCTTCGGCATTTTAATGGAACGATCTGCAAGTTGTAGGGTCATATTAGTGGACTTGAGATCCCCTAAACCTAGGGCTTGGTAGACCGAGAAAGGAAGAAGATTCACACTCGCTCCTAAATCAAGTAAAGCTTTATCCACAAATTTATCGCCTATGACACAAGAAATTGTAGGACAACCGGGGTCCTTATATTTCACAGGAATTTGATTCGAGAGAATCGAGCTTACTTGCGAGGTCAAAAAGGCTTTCTTAGGAACATGGGTGGTTCTCTTATGGGTACACAAATCTTTTAGACACTTAGCATAAGAAGGAACTTGTTGAATGGCATCTAAAAGAGGAATGTTTATCTTGACTTGTTTAAAAACTTCTAAGATTTGTTCCATTTGGGCCGATTGTTTAGGGCGAATGAGTCTTTGTGGGTAAGGAACCCTTGGCTTGTAAACTTCTTTGTTGGGCTTTTGAGAAATGGGCCCAGGACTAGGTTCACTCATGGACTCACGGACTCTAGAACATTCGGGTTTGTCATGATTAGTGCTAGACAAAGAAGGATTTGTTTTAGTAATCGACTCCTCATTTTCATTAACGTTCTCACCAACTTTGTTATCCACTTGGTTTCCCGACCTTAGAGAGATAATCGCATTGACATTCTCGTGAGGTCTTGGATTGAGAGGAAACTTAGGATTGACCTCGGGTTGACTTGACAACTTGTTTTTCTCTCGCTCACACAACGTGCTAGCTAATTGACTCAATTGGGCCTCTAACTTAGACACGGCTTGCACGTTAGAATGCAAGATTTGCCTATCTTGGGTTAGGGTTGTCATGAAAGTTTGTTGTGATTGAGTCAAATTAGTTTGCGATTTAACTAAGGCTTCCAAACTCTTTTCTAAAGAATTGAGTCTCTTATCCGAATCATTGAAACCGGGAGGATTCAAAGGAGTTTGAATTGGGTTATGACATGAATTTGGACCTTGATTTGGGTAAGAGTTTGGGTTGGGTCTTTGTTGAAAATTTGGTTGAGGAGTTGGAAAAGAATTTGGCCCTTGATTCATTTGAAAATTGGGTTGAGGAACTTGACAATTTTGACCTTGGGTCCATGAGAAATTTGGGTGATTTCTCCACCCGGGATTATAAGTGGGTGCAAACGCATCATTCCTAGGATTTTGAAACATCGCATTTACTTGTTCAAGTTCGTGCGAAGGTTGGGTTGCGGGATTTTGAAAATTGTAACTAGGGTGCATCGACATTTGTGTGGGAGGTTTACTAGTTTCTAAAGCTTCAAGTCTCCTAGTTAGGGTAGCTAATTTGGCATCGGTTGCCACATTGTTTCCTATCGAATGCAAACCCCTAGCACTAGACGACTGAATTGACTTTTTGGGTTCCCTAGTTGACTCCCACATCATTGTCTTTTCCGCTAAATCCTCAAAAAATTCCCACCCTTGGTCCTCATCTTTTTCCATGAATTTACCTTGGCACATAGACTCTAATAACGCAGTGGTTTGACTATCTAAGGCCTCGTAAATTATCTTGCAAAGTCTCCATTTTTCTATTCCGTGGTGGGGGCATTGTGAAAGAAGATTTTTGAAGCGGTCAAAGAAAATCCAAAAAGACTCGTTTTCCTTTTGATGAAATTGATTTATTTCATTTGTAATTCGAGTAGTCTTATGATTTGGAAAATACTTTTTAAGAAACACCACAACGAACCCCTCCCATGTGGAAATAGAATTAACGGGAAGACTATATAACCATTTTTTCGCATTCTCCTTAAGCGCAAAATTAATGAGCCTAAGTCTAATCGAATCTTCCGTTAATTGGTGGAGCTTTTGGAGGGAACAAACTTCCTCGAACTCTTGGATAAAAAGATAAGGATCTTCACCCTCACTCCCGGTAAATTTAGGTAACATGCTAATATGATGAGCTTTGATTTCAAAATTGTTCCCATTTACCGGAGGAAGGGTGATGCACGAAGGTTGACTTGAACGAGACGGGTAACAACGGTCTTTAAGAGACACGGCCATGTTTGATATCGAATTGCTAGCTTCTATGGGTTCGGAGTCCGAAGAAGACGAAGAAGAAGGAATCTCGACTATCGGTCTTACTAATCTAGATGATTCGTTCCTAACCCAAGTAGTTCGCATAAACGATAAACATGTAGCAAATAAGTGCGAAAAAGTAAAACACACAAAATAAAGGGTGTAAAAGAGAAAGAAAAACTTAAGTCTAGGGTTCCCTAATAAAATGAACTAGACCTTGCTCCTAACTTTAAGGACCACCAAAAACTCGATAAATCAGAAATTATTCGGACCGGTCTGGCCAGTTTGGAGCAGGCATTGCCAAGAGGCCAATCTCCGCGCTTAGACACCAAACCTTAATCGGCCAGGTAAGCTTTCGCTTTCCTTAGACACCGAAAAGTCGGAATAATTAAAGATTACCTCGTCTTTTAGGTACCTTCCTAGTTGAGCGCGAAATCCTAGGGGCTAACGTCTAATTCAATTTTATTAAAAGGCTAGGGAATGCAAAATGAAGAATTAAGTCGTTGTGGGCCAAGGAAAGAGTGATGAAATCCCTCCCCTTATCTTGTGAGTGGGTTTTGCCCTTAAGATTTATTTAAAATGATGCACCACACAACGATATAATTAAAAACTATAAACAACTATGGATGCTCTACACTACGTGTTTTAATCTAAAGAAAAGAAATTAACGTACCTTTGGGTCCTCCAGCGATCACCACAAATATAGGTACGAAAATTTAAAAACAAAAAATTTAAATCTAAATGATGTGCCCCTAAGTGTTAAAATGCATGATGCAACAAATATGTATTTCTAACTAATATTTTTGGATTTTAAAATTTTTAATTTGTTTGTGATTTTTTTTGATTTTCAATTTTTTTGTGATTTTCTAAATAAAATAAATTGAAATAGGAGAGAGATACAAGTTACCCAAGCAAGCTTCCAATACTCCAAGAATATTCTCCACTTATTCCAAGCTAGCTCATACTCTTCCAATTTCCTAAAATTCAACAAAAAAAAAAAGTGAGAGAATATAAAAAAAAAACTAATCCGAAAAATTAAAAATTAAGGCGCGAAAATTAATTTTAGTCCCCGGCAGCGGCGCCAAAAACTTGATGTGCTAAAAATCGCAAGTGCACGATCCCGTTTTAGTAATATAAGATTCGTTCCAAGGACTAAAGTTATTTTCGCGAAAACTTAATTTTTAACTTAATCAAATTAGACCATAAGATTTTGAGGAGATTGACTTATCTAAAATCTAATTTAAAATCTAAAATATACTATGATAATTAAAAACAGATTAGAAAAACCTAAGATTTAAATAAAAAAAAAACTAAAAACAGAAACTAAGTGCGCGGCAAGTAAAATAAACAGACAGGGGACGGGACTGTTTAGTCGTGAAAACCAGAAGAAATGTGAAGGTGAATGTGACTGTGTGGGGCTCGCAGGATCACAAAAACAAACCAACCATTGCCTTAATCTACCCACGCGCGATGTTTAAAAAAAACTGATTATAATAATAAACAGATTGCGACGCGAGGTTAACCGGACAGACAGTAAGCAGCACGACACAGTTATATAGCATATCATCGGAATCAATGGAGATTGCCCGGAATAGCTTAAATCTTGCCGGAAAATTGATTTCACCGGAAAATCTAACTATTCCGAGTGTAACAAATAAAAACCCACTAACCTCTAAACCAAATTCAACAACAAATTCTACACTAAATAGCCCCTAAATTACCCATTTCTTACCAAAACAAGACCCAAATTAAGCCAAAACAACTCCAAAATACACCAAACTTTAAATCTAGCCTATTTAAAATACAACTAACCAAAACCCACTAACCTCAATTCAAAATCATAAACTAAAATTTACACTAAAAAGCCCACAAGACTACCAAAACCAAGAATAAGAACACTACCAAATCATACCAAACTAACTCCAAATCCAACAAAACTTCAAAACTAGCTTATCTACCAAGTCTCTAACAAAACCCCATCAAACTACAAGCTAAAATCAAAATCTAGAATACTAAACCATTGAACCCACTAATAATATTGAGAATTAAAAGGGGCTCAATCTAAATACTAAAAAATGCAAGTTTAAAACATATAATTAGGCTCCTTTCAATCCACAAGTAATTTTGAGTCTCATGTGGTTAGAGAAAGATTTCATAGCCTAGAAGTAAAAGTAAAGAGCAAGATTTAAGAACAATAATGAATACTTGTATTGATATAATAAAAGTGTTTACAAATTTAGAGTGCTACTACTAGATCTACTACATAAAAAAGAGGCTACTAAAAATATGAAATCCTAGGTTCGTTGAAACATGATGGGGAGGTGTGTATTTATAAGGGGAAATTAGGGTAGAGGGGGGGGTGTAGGTGTCCCATCTAGATGCTTCCTTGAGAATATTCCCCTATGATCCTTTTCTTCCATCTTTTTCTTCTTTTTGCTTTATTCTTTTATTTCTTCAAGCTTTTGCAATTTTCCTAAAAAAAAGACAAATAAACAAATAAATAAGTGAGAACAAGCAATAATTAGGCATTTAAAATATACAACAATATGCACTTATCAACTATCATACTTGACTCGTTGAGCCCGAAAACATCTTGTAGCTTCATTATTGACCAGATTGAAGTTGGAAACAAGTTGTAGTTTAATTCCAAACTCGTTTGAAATTGAAAACAACTTGTAGATTCATTTTTGGTTGTTTGAAATTGGAATCAAATTGTAGTATTATTTTTGAATCGTTTGAGCTTGTAAACCACTTGGAGCTTCATTATTGACTAGATTGAAGTTGGAAACAACTTGCAGCTTAATTCCAGACTCATTTGAAGTTGAAAACAACTTGTAGTTTCATTTTTGGTTGTTTGAAATTGGAATCAACTTGTAGTTTCATTCTTGACTCGTTTGAGCTTGAAAACAACTTGTAGCTTTATTATTGACTAGATTGAAGTTGGAAACAACTTGTAGCTTCATTCCAGACTCGTTTGAAACTGAAAATTACTTGTAGCTTCATTTTCGGTTGTTTTAAATTGGAATTAACTTGTAGTTTCATTTTTGACTCGATTGAGCTTGAAAACAACTCGTAGCTTTATGATGGACTAGATTGAAGTTGGAAACAACTTGTAGCTTCATTCCAGACTCGTTTGAAACTGAAAATTACTTGTGGCTTCATTTTCGGTTGTTTGAAATTGGAATCAACTTGTAGTTTCATTCTTAACTCGTTTGAGCCCGAAAACAACTTTTAGCTTCATTATTGACTAGATTGAAGTTGGAAACAAGTTGTAGTCTAATTCCAAACACGTTTGAAATTGATAACAACATGTAGTTTCATTTTTGGTTGTTTGAAATTGGAATCAACTTGTAGTTTCATTCTTGACTCGTTTGAGCTTGAAATCAACTTGTAGCTTTATTATTGACTAGATTGAAGTTGGAAACAACTTGTAGCTTCATTCCAGACTCGTTTGAAACTGAAAATTACTTGTAGCTTCATTTTCGTTTGTTTTAAATTGGAATTAACTTGTAGTTTCATTTTTGACTCGATTGAGCTTGAAAACAACTTGTAGCTTTATGATTGACTAGATTGAAGTTGGAAACAACTTGTAGCTTCATTCCAGACTCGTTTGAAACTGAAAATTACTTGTAGCTTCATTTTCGGTTGTTTGAAATTGGAATCAACTTGTAGTTTCATTCTTGACTCGTTTGAGCTTGAAATCAACTTGTAGTTTTATTATTGACTAGATTGAAGTTGGAAACAACTTGTAGCTTCATTCCAGACTCGTTTGAAACTGAAAATTACTTGTAGCTTCATTTTCGATTGTTTTAAATTGGAATTAAATTGTAGTTTCATTTTTGACTCGATTGAGCTTGAAAACAACTTGTAGCTTTATGATTGACTAGATTGAAGTTGGAAACAACTTGTAGCTTCATTCCAGACTCGTTTAAAACTGAAAATTACTTGTAGCTTCATTTTCGGTTGTTTGAAATTGGAATCAAATTGAAGTTTCATTCTTGACTCGTTTGAGCTTGAAATCAACTTGTAGCTTTATTATTGACTAGATTGAAGTTGGAAACAACTTGTAGCTTCATTCTAGACTCGTTGAAGTTGAAACCAACTTGTAGTTTCATTTTTGGTTGTTTGAAATTGGAATCAACTTGTAGTTTCATTCTTGACTCGTTTGAGCTTGAAATCAACTTGTAGCTTTATTATTGACTAGATTGAAGTTGGAAACAACTTGTAGCTTCATTCCAGACTCGTTTGAAGTTGAAAACAACTTGTAGTTTCATTTTTGGTTGTTTGAAATTGGAATCAACTTGTAGTTTCATTCTTGACTCGTTTGAGCTTGAAAACAACTTGTAGCTTTATTATTGACTAGATTGAAGTTGGAAACAACTTGTAGCTTCATTCCAGACTCGTTTGAAGTTGAAAACAACTTGTAGTTTCATTTTTGGTTGTTTGAAATTGGAATCAACTTGTAGTTTCATTCTTGACTCGTTTGAGCTTGAAAACAACTTGTAGCTTTATTATTGACTAGATTGAAGTTGGAAACAACTTGTAGCTTCATTCCAGACTCGTTTGAAACTGAAAATTACTTGTAGCTTCATTTTCGGTTGTTTTAAATTGGAATTAACTTGTAGTTTCATTTTTGACTCGATTGAGCTTGAAAACAACTTGTAGCTTTATGATTGACTAGATTAAGGTTGGAAAAAACTTGTAGCTTCATTCCAGACTCGTTTGAAGTTGAAAACAACTTGTAGCTTCATTTCCGGTTGTTTGAAATTGGAATCAACTTGTAGTTTCAATCTTGACCCGTTTGAGCTTGAAAACAACTTGTAGCTTTATTATTGACTAGATTGAAGTTGAAAACAACTTGTAGCTTCATTCTAGACTCGTTTGAAACTGAAAATTACTTGTAGCTTCATTTTCGGTTGTTTGAAATTGGAATCAACTTGTAGTTTCATTCTTGACTCGTTTGAGCCCGAAAACAACTTTTAGCTTCATTATTGACTAGATTGAAGTTGGAAACAAGTTGTAGTCTAATTCCAAACACGTTTGAAATTGATAACAACATGTAGTTTCATTTTCGGTTGTTTGAAATATGAATCAACTTGTACTTTCATTCTTGACTCGTTGAGCCCGAAAACATCTTGTAGCTTCATTATTGACCAGATTGAAGTTGGAAACAAGTTGTAGTTTAATTCCAAACTCGTTTGAAATTGAAAACAACTTGTAGATTCATTTTTGTTTGTTTGAAATTGGAATCAAATTGTAGTATTATTTTTGAATCGTTTGAGCTTGTAAACCACTTGGAGCTTCATTATTGACTAGATTGAAGTTGGAAACAACTTGCAGCTTAATTCCAGACTCATTTGAAGTTGAAAACAACTTGTAGTTTCATTTTTGGTTGTTTGAAATTGGAATCAACTTGTAGTTTCATTCTTGACTCGTTTGAGCTTGAAAACAACTTGTAGCTTTATTATTGACTAGATTGAAGTTGGAAACAACTTGTAGCTTCATTCCAGACTCGTTTGAAACTGAAAATTACTTGTAGCTTCATTTTCGGTTGTTTTAAATTGGAATTAACTTGTAGTTTCATTTCTGACTCGATTGAGCTTGAAAACAACTTGTATCTTTATGATTGACTAGATTGAAGTTGGAAACAACTTGTAGCTTCATTCCAGACTCGTTTGAAACTGAAAATTACTTGTAGCTTCATTTTCGGTTGTTTGAAATTGGAATCAACTTGTAGTTTCATTCTTGACTCGTTTGTGCACGGAAACAATTTTTAGCTTCATTATTGACTAAATTGAACAACTTGTAGCTTCATTTTTGGTTGTTTGAAATTCGAATCAACTTGTACTTTCATTCTTGACTCGTTTGAGCACGAAAACAACTTTTAGCTTCATTATTGACTAGATTGAACAACTTGTAGCTTCATTTTTGGTTTTTTCAAATTCGAATCAACTTGTACTTTCATTCTTGACTCGTTTGAGCCCGAAAACAACTTTTAGCTTCATTATTGACTAGATTGAAGTTGGAAACAAGTTGTAGTTTAATTCCAAACACGTTTGAAATTGAAAACAACATGTAGCATCATTTTTGGTTGTTTGAAATTGGAATCAAATTGTAGTATTATTTTTGATTCGTTTGAGCATGTAAACCACTTGGAGCTTCATTATTGACTAGATTGAAGTTGGAAACAACTTGCAGCTTAATTCCAGACTCATTTGAAATTGAAAACAACTTGTAGTTTCATTTTTGGTTGTTTGAAATTGGAATCAACTTGTAGTTTTATTCTTGACTCGTTTGAGCTTGAAATCAACTTTTAGCTTTATTATTGACTAGATTGAAGTTGGAAACAACTTGTAGCTTCATTCCAGACTCGTTTGAAACTAAAAATTACTTTTAGCTTCATTTTCGGTTGTTTGAAATTGAAATCAACTTGTAGTTTCATTCTTCACTCGTTTGTGCACGGAAACAATTTTTAGCTTCATTATTGACTAGATTGAAGTTGGAAACAACTTGTATCTTCATTTTTGGTTGTTTGAAATATGAATCAACTTGTACTTTCATTCTTGACTCGTTGAGCCCGAAAACATCTTGTAGCTTCATTATTGACCAGATTGAAGTTGGAAACAAGTTGTAGTTTAATTCCAAACTCGTTTGAGCTTGAAAACAATTTGTAGCTATATTATTGACTAGATTGAAGTTGGAAACAACTTGTAGCTTCATTCCAGACTCGTTTGAAACTGAAAATTACTTGTAGCTTCATTTTCGGTTGTTTTAAATCTGAATTAACTTGTAGTTTCATTTTTGACTCGATTGAGCTTGAAAACAAGTTGTAGCTTTATAATTGACTAGATTGAAGTTGGAAACAACTTGTAGCTTCATTCCAGACTCGTTTGAAACTGAAAATTACTTGTAGCTTCATTTTCGGTTGTTTGAAATTGGAATCAACTTGTAGTTTCATTCTTGACTCGTTTGAGCCCGAAAACAACTTTTAGCTTCATTATTGACTAGATTGAAGTTGGAAACAAGTTGTAGTCTAGTTCCAAACACGTTTGAAATTGAAAACAACATGTAGTTTCATTTTTGGTTGTTTGAAATTGGAATCAACTTGTAGTTTCATTCTGGACTCGTTTGAGCTTGAAATCAACTTGTAGCTTTATTATTGACTAGATTGAAGTTGGAAACAACTTGTAGATTCATTCCAGAATCGTTTGAAGTTGAAAACAACTTGTAGCTTCATTTTTGGTTGTTTGAAATTGGAATCAACTTGTAGTTTCATTCTTGACTCGTTTGAGCTTGAAATCAACTTGTAGCTTTATTATTTACTAGATTGAAGTTGGAAACAACTTGTAGCTTCATTCCAGACTCGTTTGAAGTTAAAAACAACTTGTAGTTTCATTTTTGCTTGTTTGAAATTGGAATCAACTTGTAGTTTCATTCTTGACTCGTTTGAGCTTGAAATCAACTTGTAGCTTTATTATTGACTAGATTGAAGATGGAAACAACTTGTAGCTTCATTCCGGACTCGTTTGAAACTGAAAATTACTTGTAGCTTCATTTTCGGTTGTTTTAAATTGGAATTAACTTGTAGTTTCATTTTTGACTCGATTGAGCTTGAAAACAACTTGTAGCTTTATGATTGACTAGATTGAAGTTGGAAACAACTTGTAACTTCATTCCAGACTCGTTTGAAACTGAAAATTACTTGTAGCTTCATTTTCGGTTGTTTGAAATTGGAATCAACTTGTAGTTTTATTCTTGACTCGTTTGAGCTTGAAATCAACTTGTAGCTTTATTATTGACTAGATTGAAGTTGGAAACAGCTTGTAGCTTCATTCCAGACTCGTTTGAAACTAAAAATTAATTTTAGCTTCATTTTCGGTTGTTTGAAATTGAAATCAACTTGTAGTTTCATTCTTGACTCGTTTGTGCACGGAAACAATTTTTAGCTTCATTATTGTCTAGATTGAAGTTGGAAACAACTTGTAACTTCAGTTTTGGTTGTTTGAAATATGAATCAACTTGTACTTTCGTACTTGACTCGTTGAGCCCGAAAACATCTTGTAGCTTCATTATTGACCAGATTGAAGTTGGAAACAAGTTGTAGTTTAATTCCAAACTCGTTTGAAATTG
This sequence comes from Daucus carota subsp. sativus, assembly GCF_001625215.2. Taxonomy (NCBI): domain Eukaryota; kingdom Viridiplantae; phylum Streptophyta; class Magnoliopsida; order Apiales; family Apiaceae; genus Daucus; species Daucus carota. The sequence continues at coordinate 13,191,566 of NC_030381.2, forward strand.
AAAACAACTTGTAGATTCATTTTTGGTTGTTTGAAATTGGAATCAAATTGTAGTATTATTTTTGAATCGTTTGAGCTTGTAAACCACTTGGAGCTTCATTATTGACAAGATTGAAGTTGGAAACAACTTGCAGCTTAATTCCAGACTGATTTGAAGTTGAAAACAACTTGTAGTTTCATTTTTGGTTGTTTGAAATTGGAATCAACTTGTAGTTTCATTCTTGACTCGTTTGAGCTTGAAAACAACTTGTAGCTTTATTATTGACTAGATTGAAGTTGGAAACAACTTGTAGCTTCATTCCAGACTCGTTTGAAACTGAAAATTACTAGTAGCTTCATTTTCGGTTGTTTTAAATTGGAATTAACTTGTAGTTTCATTTTTGACTCGATTGAGCTTGAAAACAACTTGTAGCTTTATGATTGACTAGATTGAAGTTGGAAACAACTTGTAGCTTCATTCCAGACTCGTTTGAAACTGAAAATTACTTGTAGCTTCATTTTCGGTTGTTTGAAATTGGAATCAACTTGTAGTTTCATTCTTGACTCGTTTGAGCTTGAAATCAACTTGTAGCTTTATTATTTACTAGATTGAAGTTGGAAACAACTTGTAGCTTCATTCCAGACGCGTTTGAAGTTAAAAACAACTTGTAGTTTCATTTTTGGTTGTTTGAAATTGGAATCAACTTGTAGTTTCATTCTTGACTCGTTTGAGCTTGAAATCAACTTGTAGCTTTATGATTGACTAGATTGAAGATGGAAACAACTTGTAGCTTCATTCCAGACTCGTTTGAAACTGAAAATTACTTGTAGCTTCATTTTCGGTTGTTTTAAATTGGAATTAACTTGTAGTTTCATTTTTGACTCGATTGAGCTTGAAAACAACTTGTAGCTTTATGATTGACTAGATTGAAGTTGGAAACAACTTGTAGCTTCATTCCAGACTCGTTTGAAACTGAAAATTACTTGTAGCTTCATTTTCGGTTGTTTGAAATTGGAATCAACTTGTAGTTTTATTCTTGACTCGTTTGAGCTTGAAATCAACTTGTAGCTTTATTATTGACTAGATTGAAGTTGGAAACAACTTGTAGCTTCATTCCAGACTCGTTTGAAACTAAAAATTACTTTTAGCTTCATATTCGGTTGTTTGAAATTGAAATCAACTTGTAGTTTCATTCTTGATTCGTTTGTGCACGGAAACAATTTTTAGCTTCATTATTGTCTAGATTGAAGTTGGAAACAACTTGTAACTTCATTTTTGGTTGTTTAAAATATGAATCAACTTGTACTTTCTTACTTGACTCGTTGAGCCCGAAAACATCTTGTAGCTTCATTATTGACCAGATTGAAGTTGGAAACAAGTTGTAGTTTAATTCCAAACTCGTTTGAAATTGAAAACAACTTGTAGATTCATTTTTGGTTGTTTGAAATTGGAATCAAATTGTAGTATTATTTTTGAATCTTTTGAGCTTGTAAACCACTTGGAGCTTCATTATTGACTAGATTGAAGTTGGAAACAACTTGCAGCTTAATTCCAGACTCATTTCAAGTTGAAAACAACTTGTAGTTTCATTTTTGGTTGTTTGAAATTGGAATCAACTTGTAGTTTCATTCTTGACTCGTTTGAGCTTGAAAACAACTTGTAGCTTTATTATTGACTAGATTGAAGTTGGAAACAACTTGTAGCTTCATTCCAGACTCGTTTGAAACTGAAAATTACTTGTAGCTTCATTTTCGGTTGATTTAAATTGGAATTAACTTGTAGTTTCATTTTTGACTCGATTGAGCTTGAAAACAACTTGTAGCTTTATGATTGACTAGATTGAAGTTGGAAACAACTTGTAGCTTCATTCCAGACTCGTTTGAAACTGAAAATTACTTGTAGCTTCATTTTCGGTTGTTTGAAATTGGAATCAACTTGTAGTTTCATTCTTGACTCGTTTGAGCCCGAAAACAACTTTTAGCTTCATTATTGACTAGATTGAAGTTGGAAACAAGTTGTAGTCTAATTCCAAACACGTTTGAAATTGATAACAACATGTAGTTTCATTTTTGGTTGTTTGAAATTGGAATCAACTTGTAGTTTCATTCTTGACTCGTTTGAGCTTGAAATCAACTTGTAGCTTTATTTTTGACTAGATTGAAGTTGGAAACAACTTGTAGATTCATTCCAGAATCGTTTGAAGTTGAAAACAACTTGTAGCTTCATTTTTGGTTGTTTGAAATTGGAATCAACTTGTAGTTTCATTCTTGACTCGTTTGAGCTTGAAATCAACTTGTAGCTTTATTATTGACTTGATTGAAGATGGAAACAACTTGTAGCTTCATTCCAGACTCGTTTGAAACTGAAAATTACTTGTAGCTTCATTTTCGGTTGTTTTAAATTGGAATTAACTTGTAGTTTCATTTTTGACTCGATTGAGCTTGAAAACAACTTGTAGCTTTATGATTGACTAGATTGAAGTTGGAAACAACTTGTAGCTTCATTCCAGACTCGTTTGAAACTGAAAATTACTTGTAGCTTCATTTTCGGTTGTTTGAAATTGGAATCAACTTGTAGTTTCATTCTTGACTCGTTTGAGCCCGAAAACAACTTTTAGCTTAATTATTGACTAGATTGAAGTTGGAAACAACTTGTAGCTTCATTCCAGTCTCGTTTGAAACTAAAAATTACTTTTAGCTTCATTTTCGGTTGTTTGAAATTGAAATCAACTTGTAGTTTCATTCTTGACTCGTTTGTGCACGGAAACAATTTTTAGCTTCATTATTGTCTAGATTGAAGTTGGAAACAACTTGTAACTTCATTTTTGGTTGTTTGAAATATGAATCAACTTATACTTTCATACTTGACTCGTTGAGCCCGAAAACATCTTGTAGCTTCATTATTGACCAGATTGAAGTTGGAAACAAGTTGTAGTTTAATTCCAAACTCGTTTGAAATTGAAAACAACTTGTAGTTTCATTTTTGGTTGTTTGAAATTGGAATCAACTTGTAGTTTCATTCTTGACTCGTTTGAGCTTGAAAACAACTTGTAGCTTTATTATTGACTAGATTGAAGTTGGAAACAACTTGTAGCTTCATTCCAGACTCGTTTGAAACTGAAAATTACTTGTAGCTTCATTTTCGGTTGTTTTAAATTGGAATTAACTTGTAGTTTCATTTTTGACTCGATTGAGCTTGAAAACAAGTTGTAGCTTTATGATTGACTAGATTGAAGTTGGAAACAACTTGTAGCTTCATTCCAGACTCGTTTGAAACTGAAAATTACTTGTAGCTTCATTTTCGGTTGTTTGAAATTGGAATCAACTTGTAGTTTCATTCTTGACTCGTTTGAGCCCGAAAACAACTTTTAGCTTAATTATTGACTAGATTGAAGTTGGAAACAAGTTGTAGTCTAATTCCAAACACGTTTGAAATTGATAACAACATGTAGTTTCATTTTTGGTTGTTTGAAATTGGAATCAACTTGTAGTTTCATTCTTGACTCGTTTGAGCTTGAAATCAACTTGTAGCTTTATTTTTGACTAGATTGAAGTTGGAAACAACTTGTAGATTCATTCCAGAATCGTTTGAAGTTGAAAACAACTTGTAGCTTCATTTTTGGTTGTTTGAAATTGGAATCAACTTGTAGTTTCATTCTTGACTCGTTTGAGCTTGAAATCAACTTGTAGCTTTATTATTTACTAGATTGAAGTTGGAAACAACTTGTAGCTTCATTCCAGACTCGTTTGAAGTTAAAAACAACTTGTAGTTTCATTTTTGGTTGTTTGAAATTGGAATCAACTTGTAGTTTCATTCTTGACTCGTTTGAGCTTGAAATCAACTTGTAGCTTTATTATTGACTAGATTGAAGATGGAAACAACTTGTAGCTTCATTCCAGACTCGTTTGAAACTGAAAATTACTTGTAGCTTCATTTTCGGTTGTTTTAAATTGGAATTAACTTGTAGTTTCATTTTTGACTCGATTGAGCTTGAAAACAACTTGTAGCTTTATGATTGACTAGATTGAAGTTGGAAACAACTTGTAGCTTCATTCCAGACTCGTTTGAAACTGAAAATTACTTGTAGCTTCATTTTCGGTTGTTTGAAATTGGAATCAACTTGTAGTTTTAATCTTGACTCGTTTGAGCTTGAAATCAACTTGTAGCTTTATTATTGACTAGATTGAAGTTGGAAACAACTTGTAGCTTCATTCCAGTCTCGTTTGAAACTAAAAATTACTTTTAGCTTCATTTTCGGTTGTTTGAAATTGAAATCGACTTGTAGTTTCATTCTTGACTCGTTTGTGCACGGAAACAATTTTTAGCTTCATTATTGTCTAGATTGAAGTTGGAAACAACTTGTAACTTCATTTTTGGTTGTTTGAAATATGAATCAACTTATACTTTCATACTTGACTCGTTGAGCCCGAAAACATCTTGTAGCTTCATTATTGACCAGATTGAAGTTGGAAACAAGTTGTAGTTTAATTCCAAACTCGTTTGAAATTGAAAACAACTTGTAGATTCATTTTTGGTTGTTTGAAATTGGAATCAAATTGTAGTATTATTTTTGAATCGTTTAAGCTTGTAAACCACTTGGAGCTTCATTATTGACTAGATTGAAGTTGGAAACAACTTGCAGCTTAATTCCAAACTCATTTGAAGTTGAAAACAACTTGTAGTTTCATTTTCGGTTGTTTGAAATTGGAATCAACTTGTAGTTTCATTCTTGACTCGTTTGAGCTTGAAAACAACTTGTAGCTTTATTATTGACTAGATTGAAGTTGGAAACAACTTGTAGCTTCATTCCAGACTCGTTTGAAACTGAAAATTACTTGTAGCTTCATTTTCGGTTGTTTTAAATTGGAATTAACTTGTAGTTTCATTTTTGACTCGATTGAGCTTGAAAACAAGTTGTAGCTTTATGATTGACTAGATTGAAGTTGGAAACAACTTGTAGCTTCATTCCAGACTCGTTTGAAACTGAAAATTACTTGTAGCTTCATTTTCGGTTGTTTGAAATTGGAATCAACTTGTAGTTTCATTCTTGACTCGTTTGAGCCCGAAAACAACTTTTAGCTTAATTATTGACTAGATTGAAGTTGGAAACAAGTTGTAGTCTAATTCCAAACACGTTTGAAATTGATAACAACATGTAGTTTCATTTTTGGTTGTTTGAAATTGGAATCAACTTGTAGTTTCATTCTTGACTCGTTTGAGCTTGAAATCAACTTGTAGCTTTATTTTTGACTAGATTGAAGTTGGAAACAACTTGTAGATTCATTCCAGAATCGTTTGAAGTTGAAAACAACTTGTAGCTTCATTTTTGGTTGTTTGAAATTGGAATCAACTTGTAGTTTCATTCTTGACTCGTTTGAGCTTGAAATCAAATTGTAGCTTTATTATTGACTTGATTGAAGATGGAAACAACTTGTAGCTTCATTCCAGACTCGTTTGAAACTGAAAATTACTTGTAGCTTCATTTTCGGTTGTTTTAAATTGGAATTAACTTTTAGTTTCATTTTTGACTCGATTGAGCTTGAAAACAACTTGTAGCTTTATGATTGACTAGATTGAAGTTGGAAACAACTTGTAGCTTCATTCCAGACTCGTTTGAAACTGAAAATTACTTGTAGCTTCATTTTCGGTTGTTTGAAATTGGAATCAACTTGTAGTTTCATTCTTGACTCGTTTGAGCCCGAAAACAACTTTTAGCTTAATTATTGACTAGATTGAAGTTGGAAACAACTTGTAGCTTCATTCCAGTCTCGTTTGAAACTAAAAATTACTTTTAGCTTCATTTTCGGTTGTTTGAAATTGAAATCAACTTGTAGTTTCATTCTTGACTCGTTTGTGCACGGAAACAATTTTTAGCTTCATTATTGTCTAGATTGAAGTTGGAAACAACTTGTAACTTCATTTTGGTTGTTTGAAATATGAATCAACTTATACTTTCATACTTGACTCGTTGAGCCCGAAAACATCTTGTAGCTTCATTATTGACCAGATTGAAGTTGGAAACAAGTTGTAGTTTAATTCCAAACTCGTTTGAAATTGAAAACAACTTGTAGTTTCATTTTTGGTTGTTTGAAATTGGAATCAACTTGTAGTTTCATTCTTGACTCGTTTGAGCTTGAAAACAACTTGTAGCTTTATTATTGACTAGATTGAAGTTGGAAACAACTTGTAGCTTCATTCCAGACTCGTTTGAAACTGAAAATTACTTGTAGCTTAATTTTCGGTTGTTTTAAATTGGAATTAACTTGTAGTTTCATTTTTGACTCGATTGAGCTTGAAAACAAGTTGTAGCTTTATGATTGACTAGATTGAAGTTGGAAACAACTTGTAGCTTCATTCCAGACTCGTTTGAAACTGAAAATTACTTGTAGCTTCATTTTCGGTTGTTTGAAATTGGAATCAACTTGTAGTTTCATTCTTGACTCGTTTGAGCCCGAAAACAACTTTTAGCTTAATTATTGACTAGATTGAAGTCGGAAACAAGTTGTAGTCTAATTCCAAACACGTTTGAAATTGATAACAACATGTAGTTTCATTTTTGGTTGTTTGAAATTGGAATCAACTTGTAGTTTCATTCTTGACTCGTTTGAGCTTGAAATCAACTTGTAGCTTTATTTTTGACTAGATTGAAGTTGGAAACAACTTGTAGATTCATTCCAGAATCGTTTGAAGTTGAAAACAACTTGTAGCTTCATTTTTGGTTGTTTGAAATTGGAATCAACTTGTAGTTTCATTCTTGACTCGTTTGAGCTTGAAATCAACTTGTAGCTTTATTATTTACTAGATTGAAGTTGGAAACAACTTGTAGCTTCATTCCAGACTCGTTTGAAGTTAAAAACAACTTGTAGTTTCATTTTTGGTTGTTTGAAATTGGAATCAACTTGTAGTTTCATTCTTGACTCGTTTGAGCTTGAAATCAACTTGTAGCTTTATTATTGACTAGATTGAAGATGGAAACAACTTGTAGCTTCATTCCAGACTCGTTTGAAACTGAAAATTACTTGTAGCTTCATTTTCGGTTGTTTTAAATTGGAATTAACTTGTAGTTTCATTTTTGACTCGATTGAGCTTGAAAACAACTTGTAGCTTTATGATTGACTAGATTGAAGTTGGAAACAACTTGTAGCTTCATTCCAGACTCGTTTGAAACTGAAAATTACTTGTAGCTTCATTTTCGGTTGTTTGAAATTGGAATCAACTTGTAGTTTTAATCTTGACTCGTTTGAGCTTGAAATCAACTTGTAGCTTTATTATTGACTAGATTGAAGTTGGAAACAACTTGTAGCTTCATTCCAGTCTCGTTTGAAACTAAAAATTACTTTTAGCTTCATTTTCGGTTGTTTGAAATTGAAATCAACTTGTAGTTTCATTCTTGACTCGTTTGTGCACGGAAACAATTTTTAGCTTCATTATTGTCTAGATTGAAGTTGGAAACAACTTGTAACTTCATTTTTGGTTGTTTGAAATATGAATCAACTTATACTTTCATACTTGACTCGTTGAGCCCGAAAACATCTTGTAGCTTCATTATTGACCAGATTGAAGTTGGAAACAAGTTGTAGTTTAATTCCAAACTCGTTTGAAATTGAAAACAACTTGTAGATTCATTTTTGGTTGTTTGAAATTGGAATCAAATTGTAGTATTATTTTTGAATCGTTTAAGCTTGTAAACCACTTGGAGCTTCATTATTGACTAGATTGAAGTTGGAAACAACTTGCAGCTTAATTCCAAACTCATTTGAAGTTGAAAACAACTTATAGTTTCATTTTCGGTTGTTTGAAATTGGAATCAACTTGTAGTTTCATTCTTGACTCGTTTGAGCTTGAAAACAACTTGTAGCTTTATTATTGACTAGATTGAAGTTGGAAACAACTTGTAGCTTCATTCCAGACTCGTTTGAAACTGAAAATTACTTGTAGCTTCATTTTCGGTTGTTTTAAATTGGAATTAACTTGTAGTTTCATTTTTGACTCGATTGAGCTTGAAAACAACTTGTAGCTTTATGATTGACTAAATTGAAGTTGGAAACAACTTGTAGCTTCATTCCAGACTCGTTTGAAACTGAAAATTACTTATAGCTTCATTTTCGGTTGTTTGAAATTGGAATCAACTTGCAGTTTCATTTTTGACTCGATTAAGCTTGAAAACAACTTGTAGCTTTATGATTGACTAGATTGAAGTTGGAAACAACTTGTAGCTTCATTCCAGACTCGTTTGAAACTGAAAATTACTTGTAGCTTCATTTTCGGTTGTTTGAAATTGGAATCAACTTGTAGTTTCATTCTTGACTCGTTTGTGCACGGAAACAATTTTTAGCTTCATTATTGACTAGATTGAACAACTTGTAGCTTCATTTTTGGTTGTTTGAAATTCGAATCAGCTTGTACTTTCATTCTTGACTCGTTTGAGCCCGAAAACAACTTTTAGCTTCATTATTGACTAGATTGAAGTTGGAAACAAGTTGTAGTCTAATTCCAAACACGTTTGAAATTGAAAACAAAATGTAGCTTCATTTTTGGTTGTTTGAAATTGGAATCAAATTGTAGTATTATTTTTGATTCGTTTGAGCTTGTAAACTACTTGGAGCTTCATTATTGACTAGATTGAAGTTGGAAACAACTTGAAGCTTAATTCCAGACTCATTTGAAATTGAAAACAACTTGTAGTTTCATTTTTGGTTGTTTGAAATTGGAATCAACTTGTAGTTTTATTCTTGACTCGTTTGAGCTTGAAATCAACTTTTAGCTTTATTATTGACTAGATTGAAGTTGGAAACAACTTGTAGCTTCATTCCAGACTCGTTTGAAATTAAAAATTACTTTTAGCTTCATTTTCGGTTGTTTGAAATTGAAATCAACTTGTAGTTTCATTCTTGACTCGTTTGTGCACGGAAACAATTTTTAGCTTCATTATTGACTAGATTGAAGTTGTAAACAACTTGTAGCTTCATTTTTGGTTGTTTGAAATATGAATCAACTTGTACTTTCATTCTTGACTCGTTGAGCCCGAAAACATCTTGTAGCTTCATTATTGACCAGATTGAAGTTGGAAACAAGTTGTAGTTTAATTCGAAACTCGTTTGAAATTGGAAACAAATTGTAGATTCATTTTTGGTTGTTTGAAATTGGAATCAAATTGTAGTATTATTTTTGAATCGTTTGAGCTTGTAAACCACTTGGAGCTTCATTATTGAGTAGATTGAAGTTGGAAACAAGTTGCAGCTTAATTCCTGACTCATTTGAAGTTGAAAACAACTTGTAGCTTCATTCCAGACTCGTTTGAAGTTGAAAACATCTTGTAGTTTCATTTTTAGTTGTTTGAAATTGGAATCAACTTGTAGTTTCATTCTCGACGCGTTTGAGCTTGAAAACAACTTGTAGCTTTATTATTGACTAGATTGAAGTTGGAAACAACTTGTAGCTTCATTCCAGACTCGTTTGAAACTGAAAATTACTTGTAGCTTCATTTTCGGTTGTTTTAAATTGGAATTAACTTGTAGTTTCATTTTTGACTCGATTGAGCTTGAAAACAACTTGTAGCTTTATGATTGACTAGATTGAAGTTGGAAATAACTTGTAGCTTCATTCCAGACTCGTTTGGAACTGAAAATTACTTGTAGCTTCATTTTCGGTTGTTTGAAATTGGAATCAACTTGTAGTTTCATTCTTGACTCGTTTGAGCCCGAAAACAACTTTTAGCTTCATTATTGACTAGATTGAAGTTGGAAACAAGTTGTAGTCTAATTCCAAACACGTTTGAAATTGAAAACAACATGTAGTTACATTTTTGGTTGTTTAAAATTGGAATCAACTTGTAGTTTCATTCTTGACTCGTTTGAGCTTGAAATCAACTTGTAGCTTTATTATTGACTAGATTGAAGTTGGAAACAACTTGTAGCTTCATTCCAGACTCGTTTGAAGTTGAAAACAACTTGTAGTTTCATTTTTGGTTGTTTGAAATTGGAAGCAACTTGTAGTTTCATTCTTGACTCGTTTGAGCTTGAAATCAACTTGTAGCTTTATATTGACTAGATTAAAGTTGGAAACAAATTGTAGATTCATTCCAGAATCGTTTGAAGTTGAAAAACTTGTAGTTTCATTTTGGTTGTTTGAAATTGGAATCAACTTGTAGTTTCAGTCTTGACTCGTTTGAGCTTGAAATCAACTTGTAGCTTTATTATTGACTAGATTGAAGATGGAAACAACTTGTAGCTTCATTCCAGACTCGTTGAAACTGAAAATATTGTACGTCATTTTCGGTTGTTTAAATTGGAATTAACTTGTAGTTTCATTTTTGACTCGATGAGCTTGAAAACAACTTGTAGCTTTATGATTGACGATTGAAGTTGGAAACAACTTGTAGCTTCATTCCAGACTCGTTTGAAACTGAAAATACTTGTAGCTTCATTTTCGGTTGTTGAAATTGGAATCAACTTGTAGTTTTAATCTGACTCGTTTGAGCTTGAAATCAACTTGTAGCTTATTAGACTAGATTGAAGTTGGAAACAACTTGTAGCTTCATTCCAGTCTGTTTGAAACTAAAATTACTTTTAGCTTCATCGGTTGTTTGAAATTGAAATCAACTTGTAGTTTCATTCTTGACTCGTTGTGCACGGAACAATTTTTAGCTTCATTATTGTCTAGATTGAAGTTGGAAACAACTTGTAACTTCATTTTGGTTGTTTGAAATATGAATCAACTTATACTTCATACTTGACTCGTTGAGCCCGAAAACATCTTGTAGCTTCATTATTGACCAGATTGAAGTTGGAAACAAGTTGTAGTTTAATTCCAAACTCGTTTGAAATTGAAAACAACTTGTAGATTCATTTTTGGTTGTTTGAAATTGGAATCAAATTGTAGTATATTTTGAATCGTTTAAGCTGTAAACCACTTGGAGCTTCATTATTGACTAGATTGAAGTTGAAACAACTTGCAGCTTAATTCCAAATCATTTGAAGTTGAAAACAACTTGTAGTTTCATTTCGGTTGTTTGAATTGGAATCAACTTGTAGTTTCATTCTTGACTCGTTTGAGCTTGAAAACAACTTGTAGCTTTTATATTGACTAGATTGAAGTTGGAAACAACTTTGAGCTTCATTCCAGACTCGTTTGAAACTGAAAATTACTTGTAGCTTCATTTTCGGTTGTTTTAAATTGGAATTAACTTGAGTTTCATTTTTGACTCGATTGAGCTTGAAAACAACTTGTAGCTTATGATTGACTAAATTGAAGTTGGAAACAACTTGTAGCTTCATTCAGACTCGTTTGAAACTGAAAATTATTCTAGCTTCATTTTCGGTGTTTGAAATTGGAATCAACTGCAGTTTCATTTTTGACTCGATTAAGCTTGAAAACAACTTGTAGCTTTATGATTGACAGATTGATTGGAAACAACTTGTAGTTCATTCCAGACGTTTGAAACTGAAAATACTTGTAGCTTCATTTCGGTTGTTTGAAATTGGAATCAACTTGTAGTTTCATGACTCGTTTGTGCACGGAAACAATTTTTAGCTTCATTATTGACTAGATTGAACAACTTGTAGCGCTTTTTGGTTGTTTGAAATTCGAATCAGCTTGTACTTTCATTCTTGACTCGTTTGAGCCCGAAAACAACTTGAGCTTCATTATTGACTAGATTGAAGTTGGAAACAAGTGTGAGTCTAATTCCAAACACGTTTGAAATGAAAACAAAATGTAGCTTCATTTTTGGTTGTTTGAAATTGGAATCAAATTGTAGTATTATTTTGATTCGTTTGAGCTTGTAAACCACTGTGAGCTTCATTATTGACTAGATTGAAGTTGGAAACAACTTGAAGCTTAATTCCAGACTCATTGAAATTGAAAACACTTGTAGTTTCATTTTTGGTTGTTTGAAATTGGAATCAACTGTAGTTTTATCTTGACTCGTTTGAGCTTGAAATCAACTTTTAGCTTTATATTGACTAGATTGAAGTTGGAAACAACTGTAGCTTCATTCCAGACTCGTTTGAAATTAAAAATTATTTTAGCTTCATTTTCGGTTGTTTGAATGAAATCAACTTGTAGTTTCATCTTGACTCGTTTGGCACGGAAACAATTTTTAGCTTCATATGACAAGATGAAGTTGAAACAACTTGGTCGCTCATTTTGGTTGTTTGAAATATGAATCAACTTGTACTTCATTCTTGACTCGTTGAGCCCGAAAACATCTTGTAGCTTCTATTGACCAGATTGAAGTTGGAAACAAGTGTAGTTTAATTCGAAACTCGTTTGAAATTGGAAACAAATGTAGATTCATTTTTGGTTGTTTGAAATTGGAATCAAATTGTAGTATTATTTTGAATCGTTTGAGCTTGTAAACCACTTGGAACTCATTATTGAGTAGATTGAAGTTGGAAACAAGTTGCAGCTTAATTCCTGACTCATTTGAAGTTGAAAACAACTTGTAGCTTCAATGTCCAGACTCGTTGGAAGTTGAAAACAACTTGTAGTTTCATTTTAGTTGTTTTGAAATTGATCAACTGTAGTTCATTCCGACGCGTTTGAGCTTGAAAACAACTTGTAGCTTTATTATTGACTAGATTGAAGTTGGAAACAACTTGTAGCTTCATTCCAGACTCGTTTGAAACTGAAAATTACTTGTAGCTTCATTTTCGGTTGTTTTAAATTTGAATTAACTTGTAGTTTCATTTTTGACTCGATTGAGCTTGAAAACAACTTGTAGCTTTATGATTGACTAGATTGAAGTTGGAAACAACTTGTAGCTTCATTCCAGACTCGTTTGAAACTGAAAATTACTTGTAGCTTCATTTTCGGTTGTTTGAAATTGGAATCAACTTGTAGTTTCATTCTTGACTCGTTTGAGCCCGAAAACAACTTTTAGCTTCATTATTGACTAGATTGAAGTTGGAAACAAGTTGTAGTCTAATTCCAAACACGTTTGAAATTGAAAACAACATGTAGTTACATTTTTGGTTGTTTAAAATTGGAATCAACTTGTAGTTTCATTCTTGACTCGTTTGAGCTTGAAATCAACTTGTAGCTTTATTATTGACTAGATTGAAGTTGGAAACAACTTGTAGCTTCATTCCAGACTCGTTTGAAGTTGAAAACAACTTGTAGTTTCATTTTTGGTTGTTTGAAATTGGAATCAACTTGTAGTTTCATTCTTGACTCGTTTGAGCTTGAAATCAACTTGTAGCTTTATTATTGACTAGATTAAAGTTGGAAACAAATTATAGATTCATTCCAGAATCGTTTGAAGTTGAAAAGAACTTGTAGTTTCTTTTTTGGTTGTTTGAAATTGGAATCAACTTGTAGTTTCATTCTTGACTCGTTTGAGGTTGAAATCAACTTGTAGCTTTATTATTTACTAGATTGAAGTTGGAAACAACTTGTAGCTTCATTCCAGACACGTTTGAAGTTGAAAACAACTTGTAGCTTCATTCCAGACTCGTTTGAAGTTGAAAACAACTTATAGCTTCATTTTCGGTTGTTTGAAATTGGAATCAACTTGTAGTTTCATTCTTGACTCGTTTGAGCTTGAAAACAACTTGTAGCTTTATTATTGACTAGATTGAAGTTGGAAACAACTTGTAGCTTCATTCCAGACTCGTTTGAAACTGAAAATTACTTGTAACTTCATTTTCGGTTGTTTGAAATTGGAATCAACTTGTAGTTTTATTCTTGACCCGTTTGAGCTTGAAATCAACTTGTAGCTTTATTATTGACTAGATTGAAGTTGGAAACAACTTGTAGCTTCATTCCAGACTCGTTTGAAACTGAAAATTACTTGTAGCTTCATTTTCGGTTGTTTTAAATTGGAATTAACTTGTAGTTTCATTTTTGACTCGATTGAGCTTGAAAACAACTTGTAGCTTTATGATTGACTAGATTGAAGTTGGAAACAACTTGTAGCTTCATTCCAGACTCGTTTGAAACTGAAAATTACTTGTAGCTTCATTTTCGGTTGTTTGAAATTGGAATCAACTTGTACTTTCATTCTTGACTCGTTTGAGCCCGAAAACAACTTTTAGCTTCATTATTGATTAGATTGAAGTTGGAAACAAGTTGTAGTCTAATTCCAAACACGTTTGAAATTGAAAACCACATGTAGTTACATTTTTGGTTGTTTAAAATTGGAATCAACTTGTAGTTTCATTCTTGACTCGTTTGAGCTTGAAATCAACTTGTAGCTTTATTATTGACTAGATTGAAGTTGGAAACAACTTATAGATTCATTCCAGAATCGTTTGAAGTTGAAAAGAACTTGTAGTTTCATTTTTGGTTGTTTGAAATTGGAATCAACTTGTAGTTTCATTCTTGACTCGTTTGAGTTTGAAATCAACTTGTAGCTTTATTATTTACTAGATTGAAGTTGGAAACAACTTGTAGCTTCATTCCAGACACGTTTGAAGTTGAAAACAACTTGTAGTTTCATTTTTGGTTGTTTGAAATTGGAATCAACTTGTAGTTTCATTCTTGACTCGTTTGAGCTTGAAATCAACTTGTAGCTTTATTATTGACTAGATTGAAGATGGAAACAACTTGTAGCTTCATTCCAGAGTCGTTTGAAGTTGAAAAGAACTTGTAGTTTCATTTTTGGTTGTTTGAAATTGGAATCAACTTGTAGTTTCATTCTTGACTCGTTTGAGTTTGAAATCAACTTGTAGCTTTATTATTTACTAGATTGAAGTTGGAAACAACTTGTAGCTTCATTCCAGACACGTTTGAAGTTGAAAACAACTTGTAGTTTCATTTTTGGTTGTTTGAAATTGGAATCAACTTGTAGTTTCATTCTTGACTCGTTTGAGCTTGAAATCTACTTGTAGCTTTATTATTGACTAGATTGAAGATGGAAACAACTTGTAGCTTCATTCCAGAGTCGTTTGAAACTTAAAATTACTTGTAGCTTCATTTTCGGTTGTTTTAAATTGGAATTAACTTGTAGTTTCATTTTTGACTCGATTGAGCTTGAAAACAACTTGTAGCTTTATGATTGACTAGATTGAAGTTGGAAACAACTTGTAGCTTCATTCCAGACTCGTTTGAAATTAAAAATTACTTTTAGCTTCATTTTCGGTTGTTTGAAATTGAAATCAACTTGTAGTTTCATTCTTGACTCGTTTGTGCACGGAAACAATTTTTAGCTTCATTATTGACTAGATTGAAGTTGGAAATAACTTGTAGCTTCATTTTTGGTTGTTTGAAATATGAATCAACTTGTACTTTCATTCTTGACTCGTTGAGCCCGAAAACATCTTATAGCTTCATTATTGACCAGATTGAAGTTGGAAACAAGTTGTAATTTAATTCGAAACTCGTTTGAAATTGAAAACAACTTGTAGATTCATTTTTGGTTGTTTGAAATTGGAATCAAATTGTAGTATTATTTTTGAATCGTTTGAGCTTGTAAACCACTTGGAGCTTCATTATTGACTAGATTGAAGTTGGAAACAACTTGCAGCTTAATTCCAAACTCATTTGAAGTTGAAAACAACTTGTAGTTTCATTTTCGGTTGTTTGAAATTGGAATCAACTTGTAGTTTCATTCTTGACTCGTTTGAGCTTGAAAACAACTTGTAGCTTTATTATTGACTAGATTGAAGTTGGAAACAACTTGTAGCTTCATTCCAGACTCGTTTGAAACTGAAAATTACTTGTAGCTTCATTTTCGGTTGTTTTAAATTGGAATTAACTTGTAGTTTCATTTTTGACTCGATTGAGCTTGAAAACAACTTGTAGCTTTATGATTGACTAAATTGAAGTTGGAAACAACTTGTAGCTTCATTCCAGACTCGTTTGAAACTGAAAATTACTTATAGCTTCATTTTCGGTTGTTTGAAATTGGAATCAACTTGCAGTTTCATTTTTGACTCGATTAAGCTTGAAAACAACTTGTAGCTTTATGATTGACTAGATTGAAGTTGGAAACAACTTGTAGCTTCATTCCAGACTCGTTTGAAACTGAAAATTACTTGTAGCTTCATTTTCGGTTGTTTGAAATTGGAATCAACTTGTAGTTTCATTCTTGACTCGTTTCTGCACGGAAACAATTTTTAGCTTCATTATTGACTAGATTGAACAACTTGTAGCTTCATTTTTGGTTGTTTGAAATTCGAATCAGCTTGTACTTTCATTCTTGACTCGTTTGAGCCCGAAAACAACTTTTAGCTTCATTATTGACTAGATTGAAGTTGGAAACAAGTTGTAGTCTAATTCCAAACACGTTTGAAATTGAAAACAACATGTAGCTTCATTTTTGGTTGTTTGAAATTGGAATCAAATTGTAGTATTATTTTTGATTCGTTTGAGCTTGTAAACCACTTGGAGCTTCATTATTGACTAGATTGAAGTTGGAAACAACTTGCAGCTTAATTCCAGACTCATTTGAAATTGAAAACAACTTGTAGTTTCATTTTTGGTTGTTTGAAATTGGAATCAACTTGTAGTTTTATTCTTGACTCGTTTGAGCTTGAAATCAACTTGTAGCTTTATTATTGACTAGATTAAAGTTGGAAACAAATTGTAGATTCATTCCAGAATCGTTTGAAGTTGAAAAGAACTTGTAGTTTCATTTTTGGTTGTTTGAAATTGGAATCAACTTGTAGTTTCATTCTTGACTCGTTTGAGTTTGAAATCAACTTGTAGCTTTATTATTTACTAGATTGAAGTTGGAAACAACTTGTAGCTTCATTCCAGACACGTTTGAAGTTGAAAACAACTTGTAGTTTCATTTTTGGTTGTTTGAAATTGGAATCAACTTGTAGTTTCATTCTTGACTCGTTTGAGCTTGAAATCAACTTGTAGCTTTATTATTGACTAGATTGAAGATGGAAACAACTTGTAGCTTCATTCCAGAGTCGTTTGAAACTGAAAATTACTTGTAGCTTCATTTTCGGTTGTTTTAAATTGGAATTAACTTGTAGTTTCATTTTTGACTCGATTGAGCTTGAAAACAACTTGTAGCTTTATGATTGACTAGATTGAAGTTGGAAACAACTTGTAGCTTCATTCCAGACTCGTTTGAAATTAAAAATTACTTTTAGCTTCATTTTCGGTTGTTTGAAATTGAAATCAACTTGTAGTTTCATTCTTGACTCGTTTGTGCACGGAAACAATTTTTAGCTTCATTATTGACTAGATTGAAGTTGGAAATAACTTGTAGCTTCATTTTTGGTTGTTTGAAATATGAATCAACTTGTACTTTCATTCTTGACTCGTTGAGCCCGAAAACATCTTATAGCTTCATTATTGACCAGATTGAAGTTGGAAACAAGTTGTAATTTAATTCGAAACTCGTTTGAAATTGAAAACAACTTGTAGATTCATTTTTGGTTGTTTGAAATTGGAATCAAATTGTAGTATTATTTTTGAATCGTTTGAGCTTGTAAACCACTTGGAGCTTCATTATTGACTAGATTGAAGTTGGAAACAACTTGCAGCTTAATTCCAAACTCATTTGAAGTTGAAAACAACTTGTAGTTTCATTTTCGGTTGTTTGAAATTGGAATCAACTTGTAGTTTCATTCTTGACTCGTTTGAGCTTGAAAACAACTTGTAGCTTTATTATTGACTAGATTGAAGTTGGAAACAACTTGTAGCTTCATTCCAGACTCGTTTGAAACTGAAAATTACTTGTAGCTTCATTTTCGGTTGTTTTAAATTGGAATTAACTTGTAGTTTCATTTTTGACTCGATTGAGCTTGAAAACAACTTGTAGCTTTATGATTGACTAAATTGAAGTTGGAAACAACTTGTAGCTTCATTCCAGACTCGTTTGAAACTGAAAATTACTTATAGCTTCATTTTCGGTTGTTTGAAATTGGAATCAACTTGCAGTTTCATTTTTGACTCGATTAAGCTTGAAAACAACTTGTAGCTTTATGATTGACTAGATTGAAGTTGGAAACAACTTGTAGCTTCATTCCAGACTCGTTTGAAACTGAAAATTACTTGTAGCTTCATTTTCGGTTGTTTGAAATTGGAATCAACTTGCAGTTTCATTCTTGACTCGTTTGTGCACGGAAACAATTTTTAGCTTCATTATTGACTAGATTGAACAACTTGTAGCTTCATTTTTGGTTGTTTGAAATTCGAATCAGCTTGTACTTTCATTCTTGACTCGTTTGAGCCCGAAAACAACTTTTAGCTTCATTATTGACTAGATTGAAGTTGGAAACAAGTTGTAGTCTAATTCCAAACACGTTTGAAATTGAAAACAACATGTAGCTTCATTTTTGGTTGTTTGAAATTGGAGCTTCATTATTGACTAGATTGAAGTTGGAAACAAATTGTAGATTCATTCCAGAATCGTTTGAAGTTGAAAACAACTTGTAGTTTCATTTTTGGTTGTTTGAAATTGGAATCAACTTGTAGTTTCATTCTTGACTCGTTAGAGTTTGAAATCAACTTGTAGCTTTATTATTTACTAGATTGAAGTTGGAAACAACTTGTAGCTTCATTCCAGACTCGTTTGAAGTTGAAAACAACTTGTAGTTTCATTTTTGGTTGTTTGAAATTGGAATCAACTTGTAGTTTCATTCTTGACTCGTTTGAGCTTGAAATCAACTTGTAGCTTTATTATTGACTAGATTGAAGATGGAAACAACTTGTAGCTTCATTTCAGAGTCGTTTGAAACTGAAAATTACTTGTAGCTTCATTTTCGGTTGTTTTAAATTGGAATTAACTTGTAGTTTCATTTTTGACTCGATTGAGCTTGAAAACAACTTGTAGCTTTATGATTGACTAGATTGAAGTTGGAAACAACTTGTAGCTTCATTCCAGACTCGTTTGAAATTAAAAATTACTTTTAGCTTCATTTTCGGTTGTTTGAAATTGGAATCAACTTGTAGTTTCATTCTTGACTCGTTTGTGCACGAAAACAATTTTTAGCTTCATCATTGACTAGATTGAAGTTGTAAACAACTTGTAGCTTCATTTTTGGTTGTTTGAAATATGAATCAACTTGTACTTTCATTCTTGACTCGTTGAGCCCGAAAACATCTTGTAGCTTCATTATTGACCAGATTGAAGTTGGAAACAAGTTGTAGTTTAATTCGAAACTCGTTTGAAATTGGAAACAAATTGTAGATTCATTTTCGGTTGTTTGAAATTGGAATCAAATTGTAGTATTATTTTTGAATCGTTTGAGCTTGTAAACCACTTGGAGCTTCATTATTGAGTAGATTGAAGTTGGAAACAAGTTGCAGCTTAATTCCTGACTCATTTGAAGTTGAAAACAACTTGTAGCTTCATTCCAGATTCGTTTGAAGTTGAAAACAACTTGTAGTTTCATTTTTAGTTGTTTGAAATTGGAATCAACTTGTAGTTTCATTCTCGACGCGTTTGAGCTTGAAAACAACTTGTAGCTTTATTATTGACTAGATTGAAGTTGGAAACAACTTGTAGCTTCATTCCAGACTCGTTTGAAACTGAATATTACTTGTAGCTTCATTTTCGGTTGTTTGAAATTGGAATCAACTTGTAGTTTCATTCTTGACTCGTTTGAGCCCGAAAACAACTTTTAGATTCATTATTGACTAGATTGAAGTTGGAAACAAGTTGTAGTCTAATTCCAAACACGTTTGAAATTGAAAACAACATGTAGTTTCATTTTTGGTTGTTTAAAATTGGAATCAACTTGTAGTTTCATTCTTGACTCGTTTGAGCTTGAAATCAACTTGTAGCTTTATTATTGACTAGATTGAAGTTGGAAACAACTTGTAGCTTCATTCCAGACTCGTTTGAAGTTGAAAACAACTTGTAGTTTCATTTTTGGTTGTTTGAAATTGGAATCAACTTGTAGTTTCATTCTTGACTCGTTTGAGCTTGAAATCAACTTGTAGCTTTATTATTGACTAGATTAAAGTTGGAAACAAATTGTAGATTCATTCCAGAATCGTTTGAAGTTGAAAACAACTTGTAGTTTCATTTTTGGTTGTTTGAAATTGGAATCAACTTGTAGTTTCATTCTCGACGCGTTTGAGCTTGAAAACAACTTGTAGCTTTATTATTGACTAGATTGAAGTTGGAAACAACTTGTAGCTTCATTCCAGACTCGTTTGAAACTGAATATTACTTGTAGCTTCATTTTCGGTTGTTTGAAATTGGAATCAACTTGTAGTTTCATTCTTGACTTGTTTGAGCCCGAAAACAACTTTTAGCTTCATTATTGACTAGATTGAAGTTGGAAACAAGTTGTAGTCTAATTCCAAACACGTTTGAAATTTAAAACAACATGTAGTTTCATTTTTGGTTGTTTAAAATTGGAATCAACTTGTAGTTTCATTCTTGACTCGTTTGAGCTTGAAATCAACTTGTAGCTTTATTATTGACTAGATTGAAGTTGGAAACAACTTGTAGCTTCATTCCAGACTCGTTTGAAGTTGAAAACAACTTGTAGTTTCATTTTTGGTTGTTTGAAATTGGAATCAACTTGTAGTTTCATTCTTGACTCGTTTGAGCTTGAAATCAACTTGTAGCTTTATTATTGACTAGATTAAAGTTGGAAACAAATTGTAGATTCATTCCAGAATCGTTTGAAGTTGAAAACAACTTGTAGTTTCATTTTTGGTTGTTTGAAATTGGAATCAACTTGTAGTTTCATTCTTGACTCGTTAGAGTTTGAAATCAACTTGTAGCTTTATTATTTACTAGATTGAAGTTGGAAACAACTTGTAGCTTCATTCCAGACTCGTTTGAAGTTGAAAACAACTTGTAGTTTCATTTTTGGTTGTTTGAAATTGGAATCAACTTGTAGTTTCATTCTTGACTCGTTTGAGCTTGAAATCAACTTGTAGCTTTATTATTGACTAGATTGAAGATGGAAACAACTTGTAGCTTCATTTCAGAGTCGTTTGAAACTGAAAATTACTTGTAGCTTCATTTTCGGTTGTTTTAAATTGGAATTAACTTGTAGTTTCATTTTTGACTCGATTGAGCTTGAAAACAACTTGTAGCTTTATGATTGACTAGATTGAAGTTGGAAACAACTTGTAGCTTCATTCCAGACTCGTTTGAAATTAAAAATTACTTTTAGCTTCATTTTCGGTTGTTTGAAATTGAAATCAACTTGTAGTTTCATTCTTGACTCGTTTGTGCACGGAAACAATTTTTAGCTTCATTATTGACTAGATTGAAGTTGGAAATAACTTGTAGCTTCATTTTTGGTTGTTTGAAATATGAATCAACTTGTACTTTCATTCTTGACTCGTTGAGCCCGAAAACATCTTATAGATTCATTATTGACCAGATTGAAGTTGGAAACAAGTTGTAATTTAATTCGAAACTCGTTTGAAATTGAAAACAACTTGTAGATTCATTTTTGGTTGTTTGAAATTGGAATCAAATTGTAGTATTATTTTTGAATCGTTTGAGCTTGTAAACCACTTGGAGCTTCATTATTGACTAGATTGAAGGTGGAAACAACTTGCAGCTTAATTCCAGACTCATTTGAGGTTGAAAACAACTTGTAGTTTCATTTTTGGTTGTTTGAAATTGGAATCAACTTGTAGTTTTATTCTTGACTCGTTTGAGCTTGAAATCAACTTGTAGCTTTATTATTGACTAGATTGAAGTTGGAAACAACTTGTAGCTTCATTCCAGAATCGTTTGAAGTTGAAAACAACTTGCAGTTTCATTTTTGGTTGTTTGAAATTGGAATCAACTTGTAGTTTCATTCTTGACTCGTTTGAGCTTGAAATCAACTTGTAGCTTTATTATTGACTAGATTGAAGTTGGAAACAACTTGTAGCTTAATTCCAGACTCGTTTGAAGTTGAAAACAACTTGTAGTTTCATTTTTGGTTGTTTGAAATTGGAATCAACTTGTAGTTTCATTCTTGACTCGTTTGAGTTTGAAAACAACTTGTAGCTTTATTATTGACTAGATTGAAGTTGGAAACAACTTGTAGCTTCATTCCAGACTCGTTTGAAACTGAAAATTACTTGTAGCTTCATTTTCGGTTGTTTTAAATTGGAATTAACTTGTAGTTTCATTTTTGACTCGATTGAGCTTGAAAACAACTTGTAGCTTTATGATTGACTAGATTGAAGTTGGAAACAACTTGTAGCTTCATTCCAGACTCGTTTGAAGTTGAAAACAACTTGTAGCTTCATTTCCAGTTGTTTGAAATTGGAATCAACTTGTAGTTTCATTCTTGACTCGTTTGAGCTTGAAATCAACTTGCAGCTTTATTATTGACTAGATTGAAGTTGGAAACAACTTGTAGCTTCATTCCAGACTTGTTTGAAGTTGAAAACAACTTGTAGTTTCATTTTTGGTTGTTTGAAATTGGAATCAACTTGTAGTTTCATTCTCGACGCGTTTGAGCTTGAAAACAACTTGTAGCTTTATTATTGACTAGATTGAAGTTGGAAACAACTTGTAGCTTCATTCCAGTCTCGTTTGAAACTGAAAATTACTTGTAGCTTCATTTTCGGTTGTTTTAAATTGGAATTAACTTGTAGTTTCATTTTTGACTCGATTGAGCTTGAAAACAACTTGTAGCTTTATGATTGACTAGATTGAAGTTGGAAACAACTTGTAGCTTCATTCCAGACTCGTTTGAAACTGAAAATTACTTGTAGCTTCATTTTCGGTTGTTTGAAATTGGAATCAACTTGTAGTTTCATTCTTGACTCGTTTGAGCCCGAAAACAACTTTTAGCTTCATTATTGACTAGATTGAAGTTGGAAACAAGTTGTAGTCTAATTCCAAACACGTTTGAAATTGAAAACAACATGTAGTTTCATTTTTGGTTGTTTAAAATTGGAATCAACTTGTAGTTTCATTCTTGACTCGTTTGAGCTTGAAATCAACTTGTAGCTTTATTATTGACTAGATTGAAGTTGGAAACAACTTGTAGCTTCATTGCAGACTCGTTTGAAGTTGAAAACAACTTGTAGTTTCATTTTTGGTTGTTTGAAATTGGAATCTGTTGGGTTTCGGGGCAACAAACGCAGCGGATAATCGACGTAAAAATAAAAAAAAAAATCCGAAACCCTAACCCGAGGATCCATCTATAAAGAACGGCTGATCATGGAGATACGAAATAATACCTTGTTGAAGCTTTACGTTAGCGAAAGATGGAGGTCCGGAACAAGCAATCACCACGCAGCCCTCGTCTAAGGATCGCGTCTCTAAGCAGTCCACACGAACGTCTGATCGCCAAAGATCACCGGAGCCGGTACTAGCCGAATGCAGCCCCTCTCTCTCTCTCTCTAGCCTCTCTTGATGTAGAGCTGCTAGGGTTTTATAATAAAACGAATTTTATGTTACTTGACCCTAAAACAATACATCATTATGTATTTATAGGGAAGAGAGATAGATGGGCCAAACCCTAATCGGATTTGGACTTCTCCAAACCTAATCCGATTTTGGTTTTAATATTAAATTCGAAATTCTAATTACTTAATTAAGACTGGCTCAATGAAATAATTTATTTCGAACTTAATCATTTAATTTAAATTCAGAATTTAAATTAAAACTCCTTTAAACGTTCAAAGTGTGTGACCCTTTAGGTTATTATTACGCTGGCAATAATTTTAATATCCAATAATAAAATTATAAACAATGAGCGGCATCTAGTAATACATCATTGCTACCCAAGTAATAATAATAATTGGTGATTCAATTAAACCTTTTGTGAATAATGTACAATGTAATATAATCCCTTTAACCTTATATTATAGATCAGACTCAAGGCATGTATTGTGTCATCCTCTTCATCGTCTAATCCGAATTTCCTTGATCAATGAGTAGACTATTAAACAAATCAATATTTGAGCACGGCCATGCATTTTATAGTCTCACTCAATCAAGAGGCCAATAATATCACTCCTAAAATAGGAGGGTTAAATCCTTTCTAGATCATTCATATTTCTCATACGATTCATAATATACCCAATGTACATTTCATCATTACCCGGTCAAAGGTAACTTTTAGTGCAACCTAAGTATATTAATTCTCATATAGAAATATAATGATATCAAGTCAGAGGATCATTACATCATTATCACAGTGAGAATTTCTAATGACACTTATTAACATGTAAAATCTCACGGTGGGTCATTCCAGTGCCATGTGTCGATACATGCACTTATGTTCTTGACTTTAGCATCACTATACCTATGATCAATGAGATGTGATCATCAGTCAACAAACATACTAGTCTTAATGCATCATTATTGTCCCTTAACAATGATACTCGACTAGGGACATTTAGGAATATTGATATTATTCTCATAATCTCATTTCTAAGTCACGTACTTAGAGATATAGAATTACATATAATATTCCAAGGACATTTATTATGCTTTCAATTTATTACGCAGTAAATAAAGACACAATAAATATTTATTCCATAATCAATATAACATAATCCATAAATGTCTACGATAGAACACAATAGTATTGTCTCTAGGACACCAATACTAACAATCTCCCACTTGTACTAGAGCCAATCTCTGATGTATCTAATACCCATGGAACTAGTATGACCTTCGTGCTTCTGCTGCGACAAAGCCTTGGTCAGTGGATCTGCAATGTTATCATCTGTATGCACTTTACATATATGTATATCCCCTCGAGTGTTAATCTCTCGGAGTAGGTGGTATCGTCTGAGTATATGCTTAGTGCGGGAATGAGATCGGGGTTCCTTAGCCTGTGAAATGGCTCCATTATTGTCACAGTACAAATCTATCGGATCTGATACTGAAGGAACCACATCAAGTCCTGTAAGAAATTTCCTGATCCAAACAGCTTCCTTGGCTGCTTCACAAGCAGCTATATACTCAGCCTCCATTGTAGAATCGGCAACCGTCTCTTGCTTTGAACTTTTCCAACTAACAGCACCTCCATTTAGACAAAATACAAAGCCAGACTGAGAGATCGAATCATCTTTGTCTGTTTGGAAACTAGCATCTGTGTAACCTTTTACAACTAGTTTCTCTTCTCCTCCATATACCAAGAATTGATCTTTAGTCCTCTTTAGGTACTTAAGAATATTCTTGACTGCCGTCCAGTGACCTTCACCTGGATTAGACTGGTATCTACTCGTCATGCTCAAGGCATACGAGACATCAGGACGAGTACATATCATTGCATACATTATGGAACCAATTGCCGAAGCATATGGAACTTTGCTCATACGGTCCTTATCATCCAATGATTTCGGACTGTTTTCTTTCGAGATCAATATCCCGTGAGACATTGGGACATATCCCCTTTTTGCCTCTTGCATCCCAAATCGATGCAATACCTTATCAATGTATGTACTCTGACTTAGGCCGATTAGTCTTCTTGATCTATCTCTATAGATCCTGATCCCTAATATATAGGTCGCATCGCCCAAGTCTTTCATCGAGAAATTTTTGCTCAACCAAGTCTTAACAGCCTGTAAAGAAGGTATGTCATTCCCCATTAGTAATATGTCATCCACATATAGCACTAGGAATGCCACATGGCTCCCACTCACTTTCTTGTAAACACAAGGCTCATCTTCATTTTGAATGAAGCCAAACTCTTTGACTGTTTCATCAAAACGAATATTCCATCTCCTTGAGGCTTGCTTCAATCCGTATATAGATCGTCGCAACTTACAAACCATTTTGGGAAATCTCGGATCGACAAAACCTTCAGGTTGTGTCATATACACATCCTCTTCTAGGCTTCCATTCAAGAAGGCGGTTTTGACATCCATCTGCCAGATTTCGTAGTCATAGTAAGCAGCTATTGCAAGCAAAATCCTGATGGATTTGACCATAGCAACTGGTGAGAAGATTTCATCATAGTCAATACCATGAATCTGTCTGAAACCTTTTGCAACTAGTCCTGCCTTATAGGTCTGAACATTTCCATCCATGTCGGTTTTCTTTTTGAAAACCCATTTACACTCGATAGGTTTAACTCCCTCGGGTAAATCAACCAAAGTCCATACTTGGTTTTCATACATGGAATCCATCTCAGATTTCATGGCATCAAGCCATCTCTTGGAATCTGGAGTGTTCTTATCATCTTTGTAGGTTAGAGGCTCATCATTATCCATAAGCATCACATCACCAGTTTGAGTCAAGAGAAAACCATAATATCTCTCTGGCTCATGGCGAACCCTACTAGATCTACGAACAACCTGTGTTTCCGGAACAGGATTACTCTCAGTATTTTGATGTACATCCTGCTCAGGTTCCTGCTCTGGTTCAATGTTATCATGTGGTTCTCGAACTTCATCGAGATCTATTATCCTCCCATTGTTTTTCTTAGAAAGCATCTCTCTTTCAAGAAACACAGCGGTTCGAGCAACAAACACTTTGTTCTCAGAAGGATTATAGAATGAATAACCTCTTGTTTCAATTGGGTATCCCACAAAATTACATTTATCAGACTTAGGTCCTAGCTTGTCAGAATTTTGACGTTTCACAAACGCCTCACATCCCCAAATTTTCATAAATGACATGCTATGTCGTTTCTCAGTCCATATCTCATATGGAGTGTTCTGGACCGTTTTAGTAGGAACTCGGTTAAGTGTATAGGCAGCCGTCTCTAGGGCATAGCCCCAAAAACTAATTGGAAGATCTGCATGACTCATCATTGATCGCACCATGTCCAACAAGGTACGATTCCTCCTCTCGGAAACTCCATTCCATTGTGGTGTTCCAGGAGGAGTAAGTTGTGATACAATACCACACTCTTTTAAGAAATTCTTAAATTCTTGGCTTAAGTATTCACCTCCACGATCTGATCGTAGAGTCTTAATACTTTTGGTAGTTTGCTTTTCTACTTCAGCTTTGTACTCTTTGAACTTTTCAAAAGAATCGGATTTATTCTTCATAAGATACACATATCCATATCTACTGAAATCATCAGTAAATGTTATGAAGTAGTAAAAGCCACCTCTTGCCATAGTTCGCATTGGACCACATACATCACTATGTATTAGTTCCAATCTCTCAGTGGCCCTTTCACCTTGTCCAGTGAAAGATGCTTTAGTCATTTTTCCAATGAGACATGGTTCGCATGCTTCGTATGATTCAAAATCAAACTTATCCAAGTATCCATCCTTATGTAACTTGGAAATGCGCTTCTCATTTATATGGCCTAAACGACAGTGCCAGAGGTATGTTTTATTTGAGTCATCAGTTTTAAGTCGTTTATTATTCACATTATAGATGGGAGTATCCAAGTCAAGAACATATAAACCGTTAAATAAACGTGCAACCCCATAGGTAACATTATTCAAAGAAAAGGAACAACTATTGTTCTGAATTGAAAAAGCAAAACCTATCTTGTCCAAACAAGAAACTGAAATAATGTTTCTGCAAATTGCAGGCACGTAAAAACAATTCTCAAGTTCTAAAATAAGCCCAGTGGGCAACGATAAATGATAAGTCCCTACAGCTATAGCAGCAACTTTTGCTCCATTGCCAACTCGTAGGTCGACTTCTCCCTTTGCCAATGGCCTACTTCCCTGTAGTTCCTGCACATTAATACAAATGTGAGAACCACATCCAGTATCTAATACCCAAGATGTTGAAGTAGACAAATTGACTTCTATAACATAAATACCTGAATCAGAAGCGGCAGCAGCCTTCTTCTTCTTCAGATCCTCCAAATAAGCATGACAGTTCCTCTTCCAATGACCTGGTTTCTTGCAATAGTGACAATCACCATCCTTCTGAACACCACCTTTCGGTTTCAAGGCCTTAGTCGGACCAGGTTTCGGATTGGCATTAGAATTAGATCCCATCTTCTTCTTGCCTTTCCATTTACCCTTTCCTTTGGCCTTCCCCTTATTCACCATCAATATGGGAGTAGGGGACACCTTCTGAATGTTGGTTTCAGCAGTTTTCAACATTGCCAACAATTCGGCGGGGTTCTTGTTTATCTCATTCATATTGTAATTCATTACAAACTGAGAATAGTTATTGTTTAGAGATTGCAAGATCAGATCAATTTGGTGCTCAGGACCAATCGGGGCACCCAATTTTTCAAGATAATCAATATACCCTATCATCTTCAGAACATGCGGTCCTACCGGATCACGTTCACCCTGCTTACAAGCATTCAAAGATTTGAAAGTATCAAACCTCTCCTGACGAGCCTGTCCCTCAAACATACACTTAAGGTGCTCAATCATATCATAAGAATCCATATTCTCATGTTGTTTCTGAAGTTCAGCACTCATGGTCGCTAACATGATACATTGAACATCCGTGTCATCATCGATATGCTTCTGATAAGCAGTATGCTGAGCATGGGTTGATCCTTCAGCGAGAGGTGTAGGGCGAGGAATATCTATGACATAGAGCTTGCGCTCTTGTTTGAGGACAATCCTCAAATTCCTTTGCCAGTCAAGGAAGTTGGTTCCTGTCAGCTTGTCCTTCTCAAGGACTGATCGTACAGAGAAGTTGTTTGAATTATTTGCCATTGGATATCTACAATATTTTCAAATGCATAAGATAAATTAGTCTACAGATGTTTATTAAATTATGTTCAAGTGATTATAAATATATATTCAAAATATATATCTCCCACTATTTTGTTCAAATCAATAGCCCTAACTATTAATTCGGAAAGCATTTCTGCAAATCTTTCTAGTGAGCCAAGATCCATATTTCATCCATGTTTTAAGTTAGCGTGGGCTAATACTCTCAAAACATGACTATTTAGGTGGACAACATTTGTCAATTATATCAAATATAACTCTTGGATAGTTTGGTGGAGCAACCCTTTGCACATATTTATGTAATAAATCTCACCAAACTCCATGCCTCTAAACCCACAATCCTATTGTGATGGTTTAGTTAAGTTAGACCCAATAATTCAATAACTAAGTACATTTACTTATCACGTCTTCCCATGATTGATTAAAGCACTTTGCTTTGGCAAACCTACTTCTTTCAATCTAGATCTTGACGAGTATTAATCATTGGAAGGCATCTGATTAACTTAATATTTTAATTAGGGATTTTATTAAAACGACCATGATCCTGTCATAAAGAGATCCTCAATTTTTCCTTGAATCAAATATTTCAAATAAATACTCTTTGATTGGTTGAAAACCCGACCTGAGGTGTTGGCACAACGGCTATACTTAAAAACCCCAAATCCGACGGAATCTTCCTCTCATTGAATATCGAAAATCCATAATTAATTCCGTGTTTCATAAACACGAGAATCTCATGATCGTTGTATTCCTTTTTAAAATCTTGAGTCGTTACAGATTTTATCTTGTTTAAACAAGCATGGCATGGGTGTCGTATCGAATACATACATCTTAATCTAATTAAGCATGCATCTCTATAACTACGCATACATATCATCATCTCATGCATCATATATGTAAAGTGCAGTATGTAAACGTGCATGGTTATGGCCTTTATCCTATATGATTCTTTCAAGCTAATGAAAGAATCTAGGTCAATCTATGGTGAAGATGTATAACTATTACAAGTCTTCATGCTCCTTGATTGCCCCTCCTTGTGGATCATCCTTCAATCTTCAAGTACATTACAATGAATAATTGAATACAACCTATTCTAATGTACTTACATGAGAAAACTCGAGTTACATTCGAGATTAAAATTACAAGAATGAATATCACGACATGCAAGTCGTATTTATACAACCAAAACCAAAAAACATTAAACTAGGGGTCCTTAAGGCCATAACCAGCACCATGCTCAAGTAAACAAACAAGAACACATAACCATACAAAGCGGGGGTCCGGGGGCGGCAGCCCCTGGGCGGGGGTCCGGGGGCGGCAGCCACCGGGCGGGGGTCCGGGGGCGGCAGCCACCGGGCGGGGTCCGGGGGCGGCAGCCCCAGGCAGCTCGGAAATTTTTGATTCCTGAATACAAGTGCTATACAAAAATCATCAATTTCGGAACAACAGATCATATCTGTTACCTTCTGCCACTACTGCATCATATGCAGTTTCAGAAGCATATATCATATACATGCTGATCATTCCCCAGTGACCAGATCATGTCCATACACCATCTTGTTGAACAGTTTATATCATTATATAAACAACACATCATATGCAGAACATACAAATCGCATGCTAATCAGTCATGGCAAATCATAATCATGCTAGTATCATCATATCACTATATTTAACATAACAGAATCATATATGATCAATATAGCATGTTATAATCAACACATCTCAAAACCATATCAAGGCAGATTCATAAAACATGCATACATGCATCGAATACTGTAAACACGTAACCAAATCAGCCCCTTATAGACGTAGCTCTGATACCACTGTTGGGTTTCGGGGCAACAAACGCAGCGGATAATCGACGTAAAAAATAAAAAAAAAAAATCCGAAACCCTAACCCGAGGATCCATCTATAAAGAACGGCTGATCATGGAGATACGAAATAATACCTTGTTGAAGCTTTACGTTAGCGAAAGATGGAGGTCCGGAACAAGCAATCACCACGCAGCCCTCGTCTAAGGATCGCGTCTCTAAGCAGTCCACACGAACGTCTGATCGCCAAAGATCACCGGAGCCGGTACTAGCCGAATGCAGCCCCTCTCTCTCTCTCTAGCCTCTCTTGATGTAGAGCTGCTAGGGTTTTATAATAAAACGAATTTTATGTTACTTGACCCTAAAACAATACATCATTATGTATTTATAGGGAAGAGAGATAGATGGGCCAAACCCTAATCGGATTTGGACTTCTCCAAACCTAATCCGATTTTGGTTTTAATATTAAATTCGAAATTCTAATTACTTAATTAAGACTGGCTCAATGAAATAATTTATTTCGAACTTAATCATTTAATTTAAATTCAGAATTTAAATTAAAACTCCTTTAAACGTTCAAAGTGTGTGACCCTTTAGGTTATTATTACGCTGGCAATAATTTTAATATCCAATAATAAAATTATAAACAATGAGCGGCATCTAGTAATACATCATTGCTACCCAAGTAATAATAATAATTGGTGATTCAATTAAACCTTTTGTGAATAATGTACAATGTAATATAATCCCTTTAACCTTATATTATAGATCAGACTCAAGGCATGTATTGTGTCATCCTCTTCATCGTCTAATCCGAATTTCCTTGATCAATGAGTAGACTATTAAACAAATCAATATTTGAGCACGGCCATGCATTTTATAGTCTCACTCAATCAAGAGGCCAATAATATCACTCCTAAAATAGGAGGGTTAAATCCTTTCTAGATCATTCATATTTCTCATACGATTCATAATATACCCAATGTACATTTCATCATTACCCGGTCAAAGGTAACTTTTAGTGCAACCTAAGTATATTAATTCTCATATAGAAATATAATGATATCAAGTCAGAGGATCATTACATCATTATCACAGTGAGAATTTCTAATGACACTTATTAACATGTAAAATCTCACGGTGGGTCATTCCAGTGCCATGTGTCGATACATGCACTTATGTTCTTGACTTTAGCATCACTATACCTATGATCAATGAGATGTGATCATCAGTCAACAAACATACTAGTCTTAATGCATCATTATTGTCCCTTAACAATGATACTCGACTAGGGACATTTAGGAATATTGATATTATTCTCATAATCTCATTTCTAAGTCACGTACTTAGAGATATAGAATTACATATAATATTCCAAGGACATTTATTATGCTTTCAATTTATTACGCAGTAAATAAAGACACAATAAATATTTATTCTATAATCAATATAACATAATCCATAAATGTCTACGATAGAACACAATAGTATTGTCTCTAGGACACCAATACTAACAGAATCAACTTGTAGTTTCATTCTTGACTCGTTTGAGCTTGAAATCAACTTGTAGCTTTATTATTGACTAGATTAAAGTTGGAAACAAATTGTAGATTCATTCCAGAATCGTTTGAAGTTGAAAACAACTTGTAGTTTCATTTTTGGTTGTTTGAAATTGGAATCAACTTGTAGTTTCATTCTTGACTCGTTAGAGTTTGAAATCAACTTGTAGCTTTATTATTTACTAGATTGAAGTTGGAAACAACTTGTAGCTTCATTCCAGACTCGTTTGAAGTTGAAAACAACTTGTAGTTTCATTTTTGGTTGTTTGAAATTGGAATCAACTTGTAGTTTCATTCTTGACTCGTTTGAGCTTGAAATAAACTTGTAGCTTTATTATTGACTAGATTGAAGATGGAAACAACTTGTAGCTTCATTCCAGAGTCGTTTGAAACTGAAAATTACTTGTAGCTTCATTTTCGGTTGTTTTAAATTGGAATTAACTTGTAGTTTCATTTTTGACTCGATTGAGCTTGAAAACAACTTGTAGCTTTATGATTGACTAGATTGAAGTTGGAAACAACTTGTAGCTTCATTCCAGACTCGTTTGAAATTAAAAATTACTTTTAGCTTCATTTTCGGTTGTTTGAAATTGAAATCAACTTGTAGTTTCATTCTTGACTCGTTTGTGCACGGAAACAATTTTTAGCTTCATTATTGACTAGATTGAAGTTGGAAATAACTTGTAGCTTCATTTTTGGTTGTTTGAAATATGAATCAACTTGTACTTTCATTCTTGACTCGTTGAGCCCGAAAACATCTTGTAGCTTCATTATTGACCAGATTGAAGTTGGAAACAAGTTGTAATTTAATTCGAAACTCGTTTGAAATTGAAAACAACTTGTAGATTCATTTTTGGTTGTTTGAAATTGGAATCAAATTGTAGTATTATTTTTGAATCGTTTGAGCTTGTAAACCACTTGGAGCTTCATTATTGACTAGATTGAAGGTGGAAACAACTTGCAGCTTAATTCCAGACTCATTTGAGGTTGAAAACAACTTGTAGTTTCATTTTTGGTTGTTTGAAATTGGAATCAACTTGTAGTTTTATTCTTGACTCGTTTGAGCTTGAAATCAACTTGTAGCTTTATTATTGACTAGATTGAAGTTGGAAACAACTTGTAGCTTCATTCCAGACTCGTTTGAAGTTGAAAACAACTTGTAGTTTCATTTTTGGTTGTTTGAAATTGGAATCAACTTGTAGTTTCATTCTTGACTCGTTTGAGCTTGAAATCAACTTGTAGCTTTATTATTGACTAGATTGAAGTTGGAAACAACTTGTAGCTTAATTCCAGACTCGTTTGAAGTTGAAAACAACTTGTAGTTTCATTTTTGGTTGTTTGAAATTGGAATCAACTTGTAGTTTCATTCTTGACTCGTTTGAGCTTGAAAACAACTTGTAGCTTTATTATTGACTAGATTGAAGTTGGAAACAACTTGTAGCTTCATTCCAGACTCGTTTGAAACTGAAAATTACTTGTAGATTCATTTTCGGTTGTTTTAAATTGGAATTAACTTGTAGTTTCATTTTTGACTCGATTGAGCTTGAAAACAACTTGTAGCTTTATGATTGACTAGATTGAAGTTGGAAACAACTTGTAGCTTCATTCCAGACTCGTTTGAAGTTGAAAACAACTTGTAGCTTCATTTCCAGTTGTTTGAAATTGGAATCAACTTGTAGTTTCATTCTTGACTCATTTGAGCTTGAAATCAACTTGCAGCTTTATTATTGACTAGATTGAAGTTGGAAACAACTTGTAGCTTCATTCCAGACTCGTTTGAAGTTGAAAACAACTTGTAGTTTCATTTTTGGTTGTTTGAAATTGGAATCAACTTGTAGTTTCATTCTCGACGCGTTTGAGCTTGAAAACAACTTGTAGCTTTATTATTGACTAGATTGAAGTTGGAAACAACTTGTAGCTTCATTCCAGTCTCGTTTGAAACTGAAAATTACTTGTAGCTTCATTTTCGGTTGTTTTAAATTGGAATTAACTTGTAGTTTCATTTTTGACTCGATTGAGCTTGAAAACAACTTGTAGCTTTATGATTGACTAGATTGAAGTTGGAAACAACTTGTAGCTTCATTCCAGACTCGTTTGAAACTGAAAATTACTTGTAGCTTCATTTTCGGTTGTTTGAAATTGGAATCAACTTGTAGTTTCATTCTTGACTCGTTTGAGCCCGAAAACAACTTTTAGCTTCATTATTGACTAGATTGAAGTTGGAAACAAGTTGTAGTCTAATTCCAAACACGTTTGAAATTGAAAACAACATGTAGTTTCATTTTTGGTTGTTTAAAATTGGAATCAACTTGTAGTTTCATTCTTGACTCGTTTGAGCTTGAAATCAACTTGTAGCTTTATTATTGACTAGATTGAAGTTGGAAACAACTTGTAGCTTCATTCCAGACTCGTTTGAAGTTGAAAACAACTTGTAGTTTCATTTTTGGTTGTTTGAAATTGGAATCAACTTGTAGTTTCATTCTTGACTCGTTTGAGCTTGAAATCAACTTGTAGCTTTATTATTGACTAGATTAAAGTTGGAAACAAATTGTAGATTCATTCCAGAATCGTTTGAAGTTGAAAAGAACTTGTAGTTTCATTTTTGGTTGTTTGAAATTGGAATCAACTTGTAGTTTCATTCTTGACTCGTTTGAGTTTGAAATCAACTTGTAGCTTTATTATTTACTAGATTGAAGTTGGAAACAACTTGTAGCTTCATTCCAGACTCGTTTGAAGTTGAAAACAACTTGTAGTTTCATTTTTGGTTGTTTGAAATTGGAATCAACTTTTAGTTTCATTCTTGACTCGTTTGAGCTTGAAATCAACTTGTAGCTTTATTATTGACTAGATTGAAGATGGAAACAACTTGTAGCTTCATTCCAGAGTCGTTTGAAACTGAAAATTACTTGTAGCTTCATTTTCGGTTGTTTTAAATTGGAATTAACTTGTAGTTTCATTTTTGACTCGATTGAGCTTGAAAACAACTTGTAGCTTTATGATTGACTAGATTGAAGTTGGAAACAACTTGTAGCTTCATTCCAGACTCGTTTAAAATTAAAAATTACTTTTAGCTTCATTTTCGGTTGTTTGAAATTGAAATCAACTTGTAGTTTCATTCTTGACTCGTTTGTGCACGGAAACAATTTTTAGCTTCATTATTGACTAGATTGAAGTTGGAAATAACTTGTAGCTTCATTTTTGGTTGTTTGAAATATGAATCAACTTGTACTTTCATTCTTGACTCGTTGAGCCCGAAAACATCTTGTAGCTTCATTATTGACCAGATTGAAGTTGGAAACAAGTTGTAATTTAATTCGAAACTCGTTTGAAATTGAAAACAACTTGTAGATTCATTTTTGGTTGTTTGAAATTGGAATCAAATTGTAGTATTATTTTTGAATCGTTTGAGCTTGTAAACCACTTGGAGCTTCATTATTGACTAGATTGAAGTTGGAAACAACTTGCAGCTTAATTCCAGACTCATTTGAAGTTGAAAACAACTTGTAGCTTCATTCCAGACTCGTTTGAAGTTGAAAACAACTTGTAGTTTCATTTTTGGTTGTTAGAAATTGGAATCAACTTGTAGTTTCATTCTCGACACGTTTGAGCTTGAAAACAACTTGTAGCTTTATTATTGACTAGATTGAAGTTGGAAACAACTTGTAGCTTCATTCCAGACTCGTTTGAAACTGAAAATTACTTGTAGCTTCATTTTCGGTTGTTTTAAATTGGAATTAACTTGTAGTTTCATTTTTGACTCGATTGAGCTTGAAAACAACTTGTAGCTTTATGATTGACTAGATTGAAGTTGGAAACAACTTGTAGCTTCATTCCAGACTCGTTTGAAACTGAAAATTACTTGTAGCTTCATTTTCGGTTGTTTGAAATTGGAATCAACTTGTAGTTTCATTCTTGACTCGTTTGAGCCCGAAAACAACTTTTAGCTTCATTATTGACTAGATTGAAGTTGGAAACAAGTTGTAGTCTAATTCCAAACACGTTTGAAATTGAAAACAACATGTAGTTTCATTTTTGGTTGTTTAAAATTGGAATCAACTTGTAGTTTCATTCTTGACTCGTTTGAGCTTGAAATCAACTTGTAGCTTTATTATTGACTAGATTGAAGTTGGAAACAACTTGTAGCTTCATTCCAGACTCGTTTGAAGTTGAAAACAACTTGTAGTTTCATTTTTGGTTGTTTGAAATTGGAATCAACTTGTACTTTCATTCTTGACTCGTTTGAGCTTGAAATCAACTTGTAGCTTTATTATTGACTAGATTAAAGTTGGAAACAAATTGTAGATTCATTCCAGAATCGTTTGAAGTTGAAAACAACTTGTAGTTTCATTTTTGGTTGTTTGAAATTGGAATCAACTTGTAGTTTCATTCTTAACTCGTTTGAGCTTGAAATCAACTTGTAGCTTTATTATTGACTAGATTGAAGTTGGAAACAACTTGTAGCTTAATTCCAGACTCGTTTGAAGTTGAAAACAACTTGTAGTTTCATTTTTGGTTGTTTGAAATTGGAATCAACTTGTAGTTTCATTCTTGACTCGTTTGAGCTTGAAAACAACTTGTAGCTTTATTATTGACTAGATTGAAGTTGGAAACAACTTGTAGCTTCATTCCAGAGTCGTTTGAAACTGAAAATTACTTGTAGCTTCATTTTCGGTTGTTTTAAATTGGAATTAACTTGTAGTTTCATTTTTGACTCGATTGAGCTTGAAAACAACTTGTAGCTTTATGATTGACTAGATTGAAGTTGGAAACAACTTGTAGCTTCATTCCAGACTCGTTTGAAGTTGAAAACAACTTGTAGTTTCATTTTTGGTTGTTTGAAATTGGAATCAACTTGTAGTTTCATTCTTGACTCGTTTGAGCTTGAAATCAACTTGTAGCTTTATTATTGACTAGATTGAAGTTGGAAACAACTTGTAGCTTAATTCCAGACTCGTTTGAAGTTGAAAACAACTTGTAGTTTCATTTTTGGTTGTTTGAAATTGGAATCAACTTGTAGTTTCATTCTTGACTCGTTTGAGCTTGAAAACAACTTGTAGCTTTATTATTGACTAGATTGAAGTTGGAAACAACTTGTAGCTTCATTCCAGACTCGTTTGAAACTGAAAATTACTTGTAGCTTCATTTTCGGTTGTTTTAAATTGGAATTAACTTGTAGTTTCATTTTTGACTCGATTGAGCTTGAAAACAACTTGTAGCTTTATGATTGACTAGATTGAAGTTGGAAACAACTTGTAGCTTCATTCCAGACTCGTTTGAAGTTGAAAACAACTTGTAGCTTCATTTCCAGTTGTTTGAAATTGGAATCAACTTGTAGTTTCATTCTTGACTCGTTTGAGCTTGAAATCAACTTGTAGCTTTATTATTGACTAGATTGAAGTTGGAAACAACTTGTAGCTTCATTCCAGACTCGTTTGAAGTTGAAAACAACTTGTAGTTTCATTTTTGGTTGTTTGAAATTGGAATCAACTTGTAGTTTCATTCTTGACTCGTTTGAGCTTGAAATCAACTTGTAGCTTTATTATTGACTAGATTAAAGTTGGAAACAAATTGTAGATTCATTCCAGAATCGTTTGAAGTTGAAAAGAACTTGTAGTTTCATTTTTGGTTGTTTGAAATTGGAATCAACTTGTAGTTTCATTCTTGACTCGTTTGAGTTTGAAATCAACTTGTAGCTTTATTATTTACTAGATTGAAGTTGGAAACAACTTGTAGCTTCATTCCAGACTCGTTTGAAGTTGAAAACAACTTGTAGTTTCATTTTTGGTTATTTGAAATTGGAATCAACTTGTAGTTTCATTCTTGACTCGTTTGAGCTTGAAATCAACTTGTAGCTTTATTATTGACTAGATTGAAGATGGAAACAACTTGTAGCTTCATTCCAGAGTCGTTTGAAACTGAAAATTACTTGTAGCTTCATTTTCGGTTGTTTTAAATTGGAATTAACTTGTAGTTTCATTTTTGACTCGATTGAGCTTGAAAACAACTTGTAGCTTTATGATTGACTAGATTGAAGTTGGAAACAACTTGTAGCTTCATTCCAGACTCGTTTAAAATTAAAAATTACTTTTAGCTTCATTTTCGGTTGTTTGAAATTGAAATCAACTTGTAGTTTCATTCTTGACTCGTTTGTGCACGGAAACAATTTTTAGCTTCATTATTGACTAGATTGAAGTTGGAAATAACTTGTAGCTTCATTTTTGGTTGTTTGAAATATGAATCAACTTGTACTTTCATTCTTGACTCGTTGAGCCCGAAAACATCTTGTAGCTTCATTATTGACCAGATTGAAGTTGGAAACAAGTTGTAATTTAATTCGAAACTCGTTTGAAATTGAAAACAACTTGTAGATTCATTTTTGGTTGTTTGAAATTGGAATCAAATTGTAGTATTATTTTTGAATCGTTTGAGCTTGTAAACCACTTGGAGCTTCATTATTGACTAGATTGAAGTTGGAAACAACTTGCAGCTTAATTCCAGACTCATTTGAAGTTGAAAACAACTTGTAGCTTCATTCCAGACTCGTTTGAAGTTGAAAACAACTTGTAGTTTCATTTTTGGTTGTTTGAAATTGGAATCAACTTGTAGTTTCATTCTCGACACGTTTGAGCTTGAAAACAACTTGTAGCTTTATTATTGACTAGATTGAAGTTGGAAACAACTTGTAGCTTCATTCCAGACTCGTTTGAAACTGAAAATTACTTGTAGCTTCATTTTCGGTTGTTTTAAATTGGAATTAACTTGTAGTTTCATTTTTGACTCGATTGAGCTTGAAAACAACTTGTAGCTTTATGATTGACTAGATTGAAGTTGGAAACAACTTGTAGCTTCATTCCAGACTCGTTTGAAACTGAAAATTACTTGTAGCTTCATTTTCGGTTGTTTGAAATTGGAATCAACTTGTAGTTTCATTCTTGACTCGTTTGAGCCCGAAAACAACTTTTAGCTTCATTATTGACTAGATTGAAGTTGGAAACAAGTTGTAGTCTAATTCCAAACACGTTTGAAATTGAAAACAACATGTAGTTTCATTTTTGGTTGTTTAAAATTGGAATCAACTTGTAGTTTCATTCTTGACTCGTTTGAGCTTGAAATCAACTTGTAGCTTTATTATTGACTAGATTGAAGTTGGAAACAACTTGTAGCTTCATTCCAGACTCGTTTGAAGTTGAAAACAACTTGTAGTTTCATTTTTGGTTGTTTGAAATTGGAATCAACTTGTACTTTCATTCTTGACTCGTTTGAGCTTGAAATCAACTTGTAGCTTTATTATTGACTAGATTGAAGTTGGAAACAAATTGTAGATTCATTCCAGAATCGTTTGAAGTTGAAAACAACTTGTAGTTTCATTTTTGGTTGTTTGAAATTGGAATCAACTTGTAGTTTCATTCTTAACTCGTTTGAGCTTGAAATCAACTTGTAGCTTTATTATTGACTAGATTGAAGTTGGAAACAACTTGTAGCTTAATTCCAGACTCGTTTGAAGTTGAAAACAACTTGTAGTTTCATTTTTGGTTGTTTGAAATTGGAATCAACTTGTAGTTTCATTCTTGACTCGTTTGAGCTTGAAAACAACTTGTAGCTTTATTATTGACTAGATTGAAGTTGGAAACAACTTGTAGCTTCATTCCAGAGTCGTTTGAAACTGAAAATTACTTGTAGCTTCATTTTCGGTTGTTTTAAATTGGAATTAACTTGTAGTTTCATTTTTGACTCGATTGAGCTTGAAAACAACTTGTAGCTTTATGATTGACTAGATTGAAGTTGGAAACAACTTGTAGCTTCATTCCAGACTCGTTTGAAGTTGAAAACAACTTGTAGTTTCATTTTTGGTTGTTTGAAATTGGAATCAACTTGTAGTTTCATTCTTGACTCGTTTGAGCTTGAAATCAACTTGTAGCTTTATTATTGACTAGATTGAAGTTGGAAACAACTTGTAGCTTAATTCCAGACTCGTTTGAAGTTGAAAACAACTTGTAGTTTCATTTTTGGTTGTTTGAAATTGGAATCAACTTGTAGTTTCATTCTTGACTCGTTTGAGCTTGAAAACAACTTGTAGCTTTATTATTGACTAGATTGAAGTTGGAAACAACTTGTAGCTTCATTCCAGACTCGTTTGAAACTGAAAATTACTTGTAGCTTCATTTTCGGTTGTTTTAAATTGGAATTAACTTGTAGTTTCATTTTTGACTCGATTGAGCTTGAAAACAACTTGTAGCTTTATGATTGACTAGATTGAAGTTGGAAACAACTTGTAGCTTCATTCCAGACTCGTTTGAAGTTGAAAACAACTTGTAGCTTCATTTCAGTTGTTTGAAATTGGAATCAACTTGTAGTTTCATTCTTGACTCGTTTGAGCTTGAAATCAACTTGTAGCTTTATTATTGACTAGATTGAAGTTGGAAACAACTTGTAGCTTCATTCCAGACTCGTTTGAAGTTGAAAACAACTTGTAGTTTCATTTTTGGTTGTTTGAAATTGGAATCAACTTGTAGTTTCATTCTTGACTCGTTTGAGCTTGAAATCAACTTGTAGCTTTATTATTGACTAGATTAAAGTTGGAAACAACTTGTAGATTCATTCCAGAATCGTTTGAAGTTGAAAACAACTTGTAGTTTCATTTTTGGTTGTTTGAAATTGGAATCAACTTGTAGTTTCATTCTTGACTCGTTTGAGCTTGAAATCAACTTGTAGCTTTATTATTTACTAGATTGAAGTTGGAAACAACTTGTAGCTTCATTCCAGACTCGTTTGAAGTTGAAAACAACTTGTAGTTTCATTTTTGGTTGTTTGAAATTGGAATCAACTTGTAGTTTCATTCTTGACTCGTTTGAGCTTGAAATCAACTTGTAGCTTTATTATTGACTAGATTGAAGATGGAAACAACTTGTAGCTTCATTCCAGAGTCGTTTGAAACTGAAAATTACTTGTAGCTTCATTTTCGGTTGTTTTAAATTGGAATTAACTTGTAGTTTCATTTTTGACTCGATTGAGCTTGAAAACAACTTGTAGCTTTATGATTGACTAGATTGAAGTTGGAAACAACTTGTAGCTTCATTCCAGACTCGTTTAAAATTAAAAATTACTTTTAGCTTCATTTTCGGTTGTTTGAAATTGAAATCAACTTGTAGTTTCATTCTTGACTCGTTTGTGCACGGAAACAATTTTTAGCTTCATTATTGACTAGATTGAAGTTGGAAATAACTTGTAGCTTCATTTTTGGTTGTTTGAAATATGAATCAACTTGTACTTTCATTCTTGACTCGTTGAGCCCGAAAACATCTTGTAGCTTCATTATTGACCAGATTGAAGTTGGAAACAAGTTGTAATTTAATTCGAAACTCGTTTGAAATTGAAAACAACTTGTAGATTCATTTTGGTTGTTTGAAATTGGAATCAAATTGTAGTATTATTTTTGAATCGTTTGAGCTTGTAAACCACTTGGAGCTTCATTATTGACTAGATTGAAGTTGGAAACAACTTGCAGCTTAATTCCAGACTCATTTGAAGTTGAAAACCTTCATCAGACTCGTTTGAAGTTGAAAACAACTTGTAGTTTCATTTTTGGTTGTTTGAAATTGGAATCAACTTGTAGTTTCATTCTTGACTCGTTTGAGCTTGAAACAACTTGTAGCTTTATTATTGACTAGATTGAAGTTGGAAACAACTTGTAGCTTCATTCCAGACTCGTTTGAAACTGAAAATTACTTGTAGCTTCATTTTCGGTTGTTTTAAATTGGAATTAACTTGTAGTTTCATTTTTGACTCGATTGAGCTTGAAAACAACTTGTAGCTTTATTATTGACTAGATTGAAGTTGGAAACAACTTGTAGCTTCATTCCAGACTCGTTTGAAACTGAAAATTACTTGTAGCTTCATTTTCGGTTGTTTGAAATTGGAATCAACTTGTAGTTTCATTCTTGACTCGTTTGAGCTTGAAACAACTTTTAGCTTTATTATTGACTAGATTGAAGTTGGAAACAACTTGTAGTCTTATTCCAGACACGTTTGAAATTGAAAACAACATGTAGTTTCATTTTTGGTTGTTTAAATTGGAATCAACTTGTAGTTTCATTCTTGACTCGTTTGAGCTTGAAATCAACTTGTAGCTTTATTATTGACTAGATTGAAGTTGGAAACAACTTGTAGCTTCATTCCAGACTCGTTTGAAGTTGAAAACAACTTGTAGTTTCATTTTTGGTTGTTTGAAATTGGAATCAACTTGTAGTTTCATTCTTGACTCGTTTGAGCTTGAAATCAACTTGTAGCTTTATTATTGACTAGATTGAAGTTGGAAACAACTTGTAGATTCATTCCAGACTCGTTTGAAGTTGAAAACAACTTGTAGTTTCATTTTTGGTTGTTTGAAATTGGAATCAACTTGTAGTTTCATTCTTGACTCGTTTGAGCTTGAAATCAACTTGTAGCTTTATTATTGACTAGATTGAAGTTGGAAACAACTTGTAGCTTCATTCCAGACTCGTTTGAAGTTGAAAACAACTTGTAGTTTCATTTTTGGTTGTTTGAAATTGGAATCAACTTGTAGTTTCATTCTTGACTCGTTTGAGCTTGAAAACAACTTGTAGCTTTATTATTGACTAGATTGAAGTTGGAAACAACTTGTAGCTTCATTCCAGACTCGTTTGAAACTGAAAATTACTTGTAGCTTCATTTTCGGTTGTTTTAAATTGGAATTAACTTGTAGTTTCATTTTTGACTCGATTGAGCTTGAAAACAACTTGTAGCTTTATGATTGACTAGATTGAAGTTGGAAACAACTTGTAGCTTCATTCCAGACTCGTTTGAAGTTGAAAACAACTTGTAGTTTCATTTTTGGTTGTTTGAAATTGGAATCAACTTGTAGTTTCATTCTTGACTCGTTTGAGCTTGAAATCAACTTGTAGCTTTATTATTGACTAGATTGAAGTTGGAAACAACTTGTAGCTTAATTCCAGACTCGTTTGAAGTTGAAAACAACTTGTAGTTTCATTTTTGGTTGTTTGAAATTGGAATCAACTTGTAGTTTCATTCTTGACTCGTTTGAGCTTGAAATCAACTTGTAGCTTTATTATTGACTAGATTGAAGTTGGAAACAACTTGTAGCTTCATTCCAGACTCGTTTGAAGTTGAAAACAACTTGTAGTTTCATTTTTGGTTGTTTGAAATTGGAATCAACTTGTAGTTTCATTCTTGACTCGTTTGAG
The DNA here is from genome assembly GCF_001625215.2 of Daucus carota subsp. sativus. Classification (NCBI taxonomy): domain Eukaryota; kingdom Viridiplantae; phylum Streptophyta; class Magnoliopsida; order Apiales; family Apiaceae; genus Daucus; species Daucus carota. Next base: position 13,234,587 of record NC_030381.2, read on the forward strand.
CTTGAAAACAACTTGTAGCTTTATTATTGACTAGATTGAAGTTGGAAACAACTTGTAGCTTCATTCCAGACTCGTTTGAAACTGAAAATTACTTGTAGCTTCATTTTCGGTTGTTTTAAATTGGAATTAACTTGTAGTTTCATTTTTGACTCGATTGAGCTTGAAAACAACTTGTAGCTTTATGATTGACTAGATTGAAGTTGGAAACAACTTGTAGCTTCATTCCAGACTCGTTTGAAGTTGAAAACAACTTGTAGCTTCATTTTTGGTTGTTTGAAATTGGAATCAACTTGTAGTTTCATTCTTGACTCGTTTGAGCTTGAAATCAACTTGTAGCTTTATTATTGACTAGATTGAAGTTGGAAACAACTTGTAGCTTCATTCCAGACTCGTTTGAAGTTGAAAACAACTTGTAGTTTCATTTTTGGTTGTTTGAAATTGGAATCAACTTGTAGTTTCATTCTTGACTCGTTTGAGCTTGAAATCAACTTGTAGCTTTATTATTGACTAGATTGAAGTTGGAAACAACTTGTAGCTTCATTCCAGACTCGTTTGAAGTTGAAAACAACTTGTAGTTTCATTTTTGGTTGTTTGAAATTGGAATCAACTTGTAGTTTCATTCTTGACTCGTTTGAGCTTGAAACAACTTGTAGCTTTATTATTGACTAGATTGAAGTTGGAAACAACTTGTAGCTTCATTCCAGACTCGTTTGAAACTGAAAATTACTTGTAGCTTCATTTTCGGTTGTTTTAAATTGGAATTAACTTGTAGTTTCATTCTTGACTCGTTTGAGCTTGAAAACAACTTGTAGCTTTATTATTGACTAGATTGAAGTTGGAAACAACTTGTAGCTTCATTCCAGACTCGTTTGAAGTTGAAAACAACTTGTAGCTTCATTTTCAGTTGTTTGAAATTGGAATCAACTTGTAGTTTCATTCTTGACTCGTTTGAGCTTGAAATCAACTTGTAGCTTTATTATTGACTAGATTGAAGTTGGAAACAACTTGTAGCTTCATTCCAGACTCGTTTGAAGTTGAAAACAACTTGTAGTTTCATTTTTGGTTGTTTGAAATTGGAATCAACTTGTAGTTTCATTCTTGACTCGTTTGAGCTTGAAATCAACTTGTAGCTTTATTATTGACTAGATTGAAGTTGGAAACAACTTGTAGATTCATTCCAGAATCGTTTGAAGTTGAAAACAACTTGTAGTTTCATTTTTGGTTGTTTGAAATTGGAATCAACTTGTAGTTTCATTCTTGACTCGTTTGAGCTTGAAATCAACTTGTAGCTTTATTATTTACTAGATTGAAGTTGGAAACAACTTGTAGCTTCATTCCAGACTCGTTTGAAGTTGAAAACAACTTGTAGTTTCATTTTGGTTGTTTGAAATTGGAATCAACTTGTAGTTTCATTCTTGACTCGTTTGAGCTTGAAATCAACTTGTAGCTTTATTATTGACTAGATTGAAGATGGAAACAACTTGTAGCTTCATTCCAGACTCGTTTGAAACTGAAAATTACTTGTAGCTTCATTTTCGGTTGTTTTAAATTGGAATTAACTTGTAGTTTCATTTTTGACTCGATTGAGCTTGAAAACAACTTGTAGCTTTATGATTGACTAGATTGAAGTTGGAAACAACTTGTAGCTTCATTCCAGACTCGTTTAAAATTAAAAATTACTTTTAGCTTCATTTTCGGTTGTTTGAAATTGAAATCAACTTGTAGTTTCATTCTTGACTCGTTTGTGCACGGAAACAATTTTTAGCTTCATTATTGACTAGATTGAAGTTGGAAATAACTTGTAGCTTCATTTTTGGTTGTTTGAAATATGAATCAACTTGTACTTTCATTCTTGACTCGTTGAGCCCGAAAACATCTTGTAGCTTCATTATTGACCAGATTGAAGTTGGAAACAAGTTGTAGTTTAATTCCAAACTCGTTTGAAATTGAAAACAACTTGTAGATTCATTTTTGGTTGTTTGAAATTGGAATCAAATTGTAGTATTATTTTTGAATCGTTTGAGCTTGTAAACCACTTGGAGCTTCATTATTGACTAGATTGAAGTTGGAAACAACTTGCAGCTTAATTCCAGACTCATTTGAAGTTGAAAACAACTTGTAGTTTCATTTTTGGTTGTTTGAAATTGGAATCAACTTGTAGTTTCATTCTTGACTCGTTTGAGCTTGAAATCAACTTGTAGCTTTATTATTGACTAGATTGAAGTTGGAAACAACTTGTAGCTTCATTCCAGACTCGTTTGAAACTGAAAATTACTTGTAGCTTCATTTTCGGTTGTTTTAAATTGGAATTAACTTGTAGTTTCATTTTTGACTCGATTGAGCTTGAAAACAACTTGTAGCTTTATGATTGACTAGATTGAAGTTGGAAACAACTTGTAGCTTCATTCCAGACTCGTTTGAAACTGAAAATTACTTGTAGCTTCATTTTCGGTTGTTTGAAATTGGAATCAACTTGTAGTTTCATTCTTGACTCGTTTGAGCCCGAAAACAACTTTTAGCTTCATTATTGACTAGATTGAAGTTGGAAACAAGTTGTAGTCTAATTCCAAACACGTTTGAAATTGAAAACAACATGTAGTTTCATTTTTGGTTGTTTAAATTGGAATCAACTTGTAGTTTCATTCTTGACTCGTTTGAGCTTGAAATCAACTTGTAGCTTTATTATTGACTAGATTGAAGTTGGAAACAACTTGTAGCTTCATTCCAGACTCGTTTGAAGTTGAAAACAACTTGTAGTTTCATTTTTGGTTGTTTGAAATTGGAATCAACTTGTAGTTTCATTCTTGACTCGTTTGAGCTTGAAAACAACTTGTAGCTTTATTATTGACTAGATTGAAGTTGGAAACAACTTGTAGCTTCATTCCAGACTCGTTTGAAACTGAAAATTACTTGTAGCTTCATTTTCGGTTGTTTGAAATTGGAATTAACTTGTAGTTTCATTTTGACTCGATTGAGCTTGAAAACAACTTGTAGCTTTATTATTGACTAGATTGAAGTTGGAAACAACTTGTAGCTTCATTCCAGACTCGTTTGAAACTGAAAATTACTTGTAGCTTCATTTTCGGTTGTTTGAAATTGGAATCAACTTGTAGTTTCATTCTTGACTCGTTTGAGCCTGAAACAACTTTTAGCTTCATTATTGACTAGATTGAAGTTGGAAACAACTTGTAGCTTCATTCCAAACTCGTTTGAAATCGAAAACAACTTATAGTTTCATTTTTGGTTGTTTGAAATTGGAATCAACTTGTAGTTTCATTCTTGACTCGTTTGAGCTTGAAATCAACTTGTAGCTTTATTATTGACTAGATTGAAGTTGGAAACAACTTGTAGCTTCATTCCAGACTCGTTTGAAGTTGAAAACAACTTGTAGTTTCATTTTTGGTTGTTTGAAATTGGAATCAACTTGTAGTTTCATTCTTGACTCGTTTGAGCTTGAAATCAACTTGTAGCTTTATTATTGACTAGATTGAAGTTGGAAACAACTTGTAGCTTCATTCCAGACTCGTTTGAAGTTGAAAACAACTTGTAGTTTCATTTTTGGTTGTTTGAAATTGGAATCAACTTGTAGTTTCATTCTTGACTCGTTTGAGCTTGAAATCAACTTGTAGCTTTATTATTGACTAGATTGAAGTTGGAAACAACTTGTAGCTTCATTCCAGACTCGTTTGAAGTTGAAAACAACTTGTAGTTTCATTTTTGGTTGTTTGAAATTGGAATCAACTTGTAGTTTCATTCTTGACTCGTTTGAGCTTGAAAACAACTTGTAGCTTTATTATTGACTAGATTGAAGTTGGAAACAACTTGTAGCTTCATTCCAGACTCGTTTGAAACTGAAAATTACTTGTAGCTTCATTTTCGGTTGTTTTAAATTGGAATTAACTTGTAGTTTCATTCTTGACTCGATTGAGCTTGAAAACAACTTGTAGCTTTATGATTGACTAGATTGAAGTTGGAAACAACTTGTAGCTTCATTCCAGACTCGTTTGAAGTTGAAAACAACTTGTAGTTTCATTTTTGGTTGTTTGAAATTGGAATCAACTTGTAGTTTCATTCTTGACTCGTTTGAGCTTGAAATCAACTTGTAGCTTTATTATTGACTAGATTGAAGTTGGAAACAACTTGTAGCTTCATTCCAGACTCGTTTGAAGTTGAAAACAACTTGTAGTTTCATTTTTGGTTGTTTGAAATTGGAATCAACTTGTAGTTTCATTCTTGACTCGTTTGAGCTTGAAAACAACTTGTAGCTTTATTATTGACTAGATTGAAGTTGGAAACAACTTGTAGCTTCATTCCAGACTCGTTTGAAACTGAAAATTACTTGTAGCTTCATTTTCGGTTGTTTTAAATTGGAATTAACTTGTAGTTTCATTTTTGACTCGATTGAGCTTGAAAACAACTTGTAGCTTTATGATTGACTAGATTGAAGTTGGAAACAACTTGTAGCTTCATTCCAGACTCGTTTGAAGTAGAAAACAACTTGTAGCTTCATTTTCGGTTGTTTGAAATTGGAATCAACTTGTAGTTTCATTCTTGACTCGTTTGAGCTTGAAATCAACTTGTAGCTTTATTATTGACTAGATTGAAGTTGGAAACAACTTGTAGCTTCATTCCAGACTCGTTTGAAGTTGAAAACAACTTGTAGTTTCATTTTTGGTTGTTTGAAATTGGAATCAACTTGTAGTTTCATTCTTGACTCGTTTGAGCTTGAAATCAACTTGTAGCTTTATTATTGACTAGATTGAAGTTGGAAACAACTTGTAGATTCATTCCAGAATCGTTTGAAGTTGAAAACAACTTGTAGTTTCATTTTTGGTTGTTTGAAATTGGAATCAACTTGTAGTTTCATTCTTGACTCGTTTGAGCTTGAAATCAACTTGTAGCTTTATTATTGACTAGATTGAAGTTGGAAACAACTTGTAGCTTCATTCCAGACTCGTTTGAAGTTGAAAACAACTTGTAGTTTCATTTTTGGTTGTTTGAAATTGGAATCAACTTGTAGTTTCATTCTTGACTCGTTTGAGCTTGAAATCAACTTGTAGCTTTATTATTGACTAGATTGAAGTTGGAAACAACTTGTAGCTTCATTCCAGACTCGTTTGAAACTGAAAATTACTTGTAGCTTCATTTTCGGTTGTTTTAAATTGGAATTAACTTGTAGTTTCATTTTTGACTCGATTGAGCTTGAAAACAACTTGTAGCTTTATGATTGACTAGATTGAAGTTGGAAACAACTTGTAGCTTCATTCCAGACTCGTTTGAAACTGAAAATTACTTGTAGCTTCATTTTCGGTTGTTTGAAATTGGAATCAACTTGTAGTTTCATTCTTGACTCGTTTGAGCTTGAAACAACTTGTAGCTTTATTATTGACTAGATTGAAGTTGGAAACAACTTGTAGCTTCATTCCAGACTCGTTTGAAGTTGAAAACAACTTGTAGCTTCATTTTTGGTTGTTTGAAATTGGAATCAACTTGTAGTTTCATTCTTGACTCGTTTGAGCTTGAAATCAACTTGTAGCTTTATTATTGACTAGATTGAAGTTGGAAACAACTTGTAGCTTCATTCCAGACTCGTTTGAAGTTGAAAACAACTTGTAGTTTCATTTTTGGTTGTTTGAAATTGGAATCAACTTGTAGTTTCATTCTTGACTCGTTTGAGCTTGAAATCAACTTGTAGCTTTATTATTGACTAGATTGAAGTTGGAAACAACTTGTAGCTTCATTCCAGACTCGTTTGAAGTTGAAAACAACTTGTAGTTTCATTTTTGGTTGTTTGAAATTGGAATCAACTTGTAGTTTCATTCTTGACTCGTTTGAGCTTGAAAACAACTTGTAGCTTTATTATTGACTAGATTGAAGTTGGAAACAACTTGTAGCTTCATTCCAGACTCGTTTGAAACTGAAAATTACTTGTAGCTTCATTTTCGGTTGTTTTAAATTGGAATTAACTTGTAGTTTCATTTTGACTCGATTGAGCTTGAAAACAACTTGTAGCTTTATGATTGACTAGATTGAAGTTGGAAACAACTTGTAGCTTCATTCCAGACTCGTTTGAAACTGAAAATTACTTGTAGCTTCATTTTCGGTTGTTTGAAATTGGAATCAACTTGTAGTTTCATTCTTGACTCGTTTGAGCCGAAAACAACTTTTAGCTTCATTATTGACTAGATTGAAGTTGGAAACAAGTTGTAGTCTAATTCCAAACACGTTTGAAATTGAAAACAACATGTAGTTTCATTTTTGGTTGTTTGAAATTGGAATCAACTTGTAGTTTCATTCTTGACTCGTTTGAGCTTGAAATCAACTTGTAGCTTTATTATTGACTAGATTGAAGTTGGAAACAACTTGTAGCTTCATTCCAGACTCGTTTGAAGTTGAAAACAACTTGTAGTTTCATTTTTGGTTGTTTGAAATTGGAATCAACTTGTAGTTTCATTCTTGACTCGTTTGAGCTTGAAAACAACTTGTAGCTTTATTATTGACTAGATTGAAGTTGGAAACAACTTGTAGCTTCATTCCAGACTCGTTTGAAACTGAAAATTACTTGTAGCTTCATTTTCGGTTGTTTGAAATTGGAATTAACTTGTAGTTTCATTCTTGACTCGATTGAGCTTGAAAACAACTTGTAGCTTTATTATTGACTAGATTGAAGTTGGAAACAACTTGTAGCTTCATTCCAGACTCGTTTGAAACTGAAAATTACTTGTAGCTTCATTTTCGGTTGTTTGAAATTGGAATCAACTTGTAGTTTCATTCTTGACTCGTTTGAGCCTGGAAACAACTTGTAGCTTCATTATTGACTAGATTGAAGTTGGAAACAACTTGTAGCTTCATTCCAGACTCGTTTGAAATTGAAAACAACTTGTAGTTCATTTTTGGTTGTTTGAAATTGGAATCAACTTGTAGTTTCATTCTTGACTCGTTTGAGCTTGAAATCAACTTGTAGCTTTATTATTGACTAGATTGAAGTTGGAAACAACTTGTAGCTTCATTCCAGACTCGTTTGAAGTTGAAAACAACTTGTAGTTTCATTTTTGGTTGTTTGAAATTGGAATCAACTTGTAGTTTCATTCTTGACTCGTTTGAGCTTGAAATCAACTTGTAGCTTTATTATTGACTAGATTGAAGTTGGAAACAACTTGTAGCTTCATTCCAGACTCGTTTGAAGTTGAAAACAACTTGTAGTTTCATTTTTGGTTGTTTGAAATTGGAATCAACTTGTAGTTTCATTCTTGACTCGTTTGAGCTTGAAATCAACTTGTAGCTTTATTATTGACTAGATTGAAGTTGGAAACAACTTGTAGCTTCATTCCAGACTCGTTTGAAGTTGAAAACAACTTGTAGTTTCATTTTTGGTTGTTTGAAATTGGAATCAACTTGTAGTTTCATTCTTGACTCGTTTGAGCTTGAAAACAACTTGTAGCTTTATTATTGACTAGATTGAAGTTGGAAACAACTTGTAGCTTCATTCCAGACTCGTTTGAACTGAAAATACTTGTAGCTTCATTTTCGGTTGTTTGAAATTGGAATCAACTTGTAGTTTCATTCTTGACTCGTTTGAGCTTGAAACAACTTGTAGCTTTATTATTGACTAGATTGAAGTTGGAAACAACTTGTAGCTTCATTCCAGACTCGTTTGAAGTTGAAAACAACTTGTAGCTTCATTTTGGTTGTTTGAAATTGGAATCAACTTGTAGTTTCATTCTTGACTCGTTTGAGCTTGAAATCAACTTGTAGCTTTATTATTGACTAGATTGAAGTTGGAAACAACTTGTAGCTTAATTCCAGACTCGTTTGAAGTTGAAAACAACTTGTAGTTTCATTTTGGTTGTTTGAAATTGGAATCAACTTGTAGTTTCATTCTTGACTCGTTTGAGCTTGAAAACAACTTGTAGCTTTATTATTGACTAGATTGAAGTTGGAAACAACTTGTAGCTTCATTCCAGACTCGTTTGAAACTGAAAATTACTTGTAGCTTCATTTTCGGTTGTTTTAAATTGGAATTAACTTGTAGTTTCATTTTTGACTCGATTGAGCTTGAAAACAACTTGTAGCTTTATGATTGACTAGATTGAAGTTGGAAACAACTTGTAGCTTCATTCCAGACTCGTTTGAAGTGAAAACAACTTGTAGCTTCATTTTCGGTTGTTTGAAATTGGAATCAACTTGTAGTTTCATTCTTGACTCGTTTGAGCTTGAAATCAACTTGTAGCTTTATTATTGACTAGATTGAAGTTGGAAACAACTTGTAGCTTCATTCCAGACTCGTTTGAAGTTGAAAACAACTTGTAGTTTCATTTTTGGTTGTTTGAAATTGGAATCAACTTGTAGTTTCATTCTTGACTCGTTTGAGCTTGAAATCAACTTGTAGCTTTATTATTGACTAGATTGAAGTTGGAAACAACTTGTAGATTCATTCCAGAATCGTTTGAAGTTGAAAACAACTTGTAGTTTCATTTTTGGTTGTTTGAAATTGGAATCAACTTGTAGTTTCATTCTTGACTCGTTTGAGCTTGAAATCAACTTGTAGCTTTATTATTGACTAGATTGAAGTTGGAAACAACTTGTAGCTTCATTCCAGACTCGTTTGAAGTTGAAAACAACTTGTAGTTTCATTTTTGGTTGTTTGAAATTGGAATCAACTTGTAGTTTCATTCTTGACTCGTTTGAGCTTGAAATCAACTTGTAGCTTTATTATTGACTAGATTGAAGTGGAAACAACTTGTAGCTTCATTCCAGACTCGTTTGAAACTGAAAATTACTTGTAGCTTCATTTTCGGTTGTTTTAAATTGGAATTAACTTGTAGTTTCATTTTTGACTCGATTGAGCTTGAAAACAACTTGTAGCTTTATGATTGACTAGATTGAAGTTGGAAACAACTTGTAGCTTCATTCCAGACTCGTTTAAAATTAAAAATTACTTTTAGCTTCATTTTCGGTTGTTTGAAATTGAAATCAACTTGTAGTTTCATTCTTGACTCGTTTGTGCACGGAAACAATTTTTAGCTTCATTATTGACTAGATTGAAGTTGGAAAAACTTGTAGCTTCATTTTTGGTTGTTTGAAATATGAATCAACTTGTACTTTCATTCTTGACTCGTTGAGCCCGAAAACATCTTGTAGCTTCATTATTGACCAGATTGAAGTTGGAAACAAGTTGTAGTTTAATTCAAAACTCGTTTGAAATTGAAAACAACTTGTAGATTCATTTTTGGTTGTTTGAAATTGGAATCAAATTGTAGTATTATTTTTGAATCGTTTGAGCTTGTAAACCACTTGGAGCTTCATTATTGACTAGATTGAAGTTGGAAACAACTTGCAGCTTAATTCCAGACTCATTTGAAGTTGAAAACAACTTGTAGCTTCATTCCAGACTCGTTTGAAGTTGAAAACAACTTGTAGTTTCATTTTTGGTTGTTTGAAATTGGAATCAACTTGTAGTTTCATTCTCGACACGTTTGAGCTTGAAAACAACTTGTAGCTTTATTATTGACTAGATTGAAGTTGGAAACAACTTGTAGCTTCATTCCAGACTCGTTTGAAAGTGAAAATTACTTGTAGCTTCATTTTCGGTTGTTTTAAATTGGAATTAACTTGTAGTTTCATTTTTGACTCGATTGAGCTTGAAAACAACTTGTAGCTTTATGATTGACTAGATTGAAGTTGGAAACAACTTGTAGCTTCATTCCAGACTCGTTTGAAACTGAAAATTACTTGTAGCTTCATTTTCGGTTGTTTGAAATTGGAATCAACTTGTAGTTTCATTCTTGACTCGTTTGAGCCCGAAAACAACTTTTAGCTTCATTATTGACTAGATTGAAGTTGGAAACAAGTTGTAGTCTAATTCCAAACACGTTTGAAATTGAAAACAACATGTAGTTTCATTTTTGGTTGTTTAAAATTGGAATCAACTTGTAGTTTCATTCTTGACTCGTTTGAGCTTGAAATCAACTTGTAGCTTTATTATTGACTAGATTGAAGTTGGAAACAACTTGTAGCTTCATTCCAGACTCGTTTGAAGTTGAAAACAACTTGTAGTTTCATTTTTGGATGTTTGAAATTGGAATCAACTTGTAGTTTCATTCTCGACGCGTTTGAGCTTGAAATCAACTTGTAGCTTTATTATTGACTAGATTAAAGTTGGAAACAAATTGTAGATTCATTCCAGAATCGTTTGAAGTTGAAAACAACTTGTAGTTTCATTTTTGGTTGTTTGAAATTGGAATCAACTTGTAGTTTCATTCTTGACTCGTTTGAGCTTGATATCAACTTGTAGCTTTATTTTTTTTTTATTTTTTTTGCTAAATAAAAATGTATTAAAAGAAAGAGATTACACTTCTAGGGGCATACCCCGCGAAAATAAAAAGGAAGAGCAAACGGTAGACTAACAGCTTAAAAAAGCCAACAAGGCAAAACACACCTTACACAGGAACTAAAAACAAAGATTCATATGGCTAATACAAATAAGTGGTTAAAGTAATATCGTCTTTAACACACTGTTGAAAATAGATACACGTAGCCAATTTGTCTCTAACATCCTTTTTGACTTTTCCAAACATAGTTGCAGCTTGCATGTGATAATTACTGTTGTGAATTCTTGAATTACGCTCACGCCAGATCGAATAAAACACGGCAGAGAGAAAAAGATAAGTGAGCTCTTTCTCCACCAAAGAAGTACTGTGGTTCGAACAAACATTACCAGCTTGCAACTCTCTCCAAACATTAGAGATGGAAATAGGCCATTGAGAGGTAACACTTCGGATGTAACGACAGTTAGAAAAAAGATGCTCATGATTTTCCTCCTCAGTCCCGCACATAACACAAACATTATTAACCTGCATTCTGAAATTAAGCATTCGATCCCTCGTGAGTAAGCGCTCCTGAACCACCAGCCACATGTGAAATGCAAATTTTGGGACCATAAATTTGCACCAAACAAGACTCAACCAAGGAGGTTTAGGGGCAGTAGAACGAAGAGTGTTCCATAGGTCACTCATCCGCATGGAAGCATAGTGCAAACCTTCCCACAGGACACGATCTCTATCATGTATAACCTTGGATTCACACAATTGTCGAAGCTCCAGAACAGAAAAATCATTAGACGAACCCAAGTCCCATGCTCCGTCCCTGATTATAGAACGAACACGAGCAAAGTCTTCAGATTCCAAGGATGAAATTACTCGTCTATTGAAGGAATTGATCAAAGGTCTGTTCACAAGCCAAGGGTCATGCCAAAGAAGGAAGTTAGAATCTTGACCCACCTCATAACTAATATGCTGTTTAAACGACTCCCTTGCGTTGAAAATTTTCCGAAGACTCCATGAGCACTTATCCGGAACAGCCATGGTCCAGAAAGCTTTGCGTTTTAGAAGATATTGGTGAACCCATTTTAACCAAAGAGAGTCACCAGAATTCGAGATAACACGCCAAATTTGAAAGTAAACAGCACATTTGTTCCAACCCAGAAGCTCTTTGAAGCCAAGACCCCCTTCAGCTTTTCGAAGACAACATCGAGCCCAACTTACTTTATAAAAACAAGGGCCAGAACACCTCCCAGTCCATAAAAATCTCGAGATAGAACTCTGAATTCGCTTGAGTATAGAGATTGGCAGGAAAAGATGAGCAGACCAATGTCCGTGAATCCCAAAAATAACAGAGTTAATTAGCTGTGCACGGCCTGCATGATTCATAAACTTGCAACTCCAGCTTTCGAATCTGCTAGTAATTTTAGAGATTAGAGGCTGACAATCACGTAAAGACAATTTCCCAACAACAAGAGGTAAACCAAGATATGAAACAGGAAGAGTGCCCCGGTTGAATTTAGAGACCGCCATAGTGAAGTCCTGGACAGCATTGGGAACATTTCCAAAGAATGTTACGCACTTGGCAGGATTCAAGCATAGTCCAGAAATTTTAGAAAAAAGCTCCAGTGCTCTCATCATTGCAGAAACCGAATCCATGTCCCCATAGCTAAATAACATTACGTCATCTGCAAAAATCAGATGAGTGATCTCCGTTTCTTTACAACGACTATGAAATTTGAACATTCCCTTGCCAATTTCATACTTTATACAAGCAGAAAGAGCTTCCATAGCAAGGACAAACAGGTAAGGGGATAGAGGATCCCCTTGCTTTAGTCCAGAATAGCATCGAAAGTACCCTTCCAAAGCACCGTTGATTTTAACCGAGACCATCGAGCTAGTGATACAGTTTCGAATCCAGTTGGAGAATTGAATGTTGAATCCCATCAAAGTCAGTATATTAAACAAGAAGTCCCAACTCAGAGTATCAAATGCCTTAGAGATGTCTAATTTAAAACAGACACGCGGAGCTCCTAACTTGTAGCTTTATTATTGACTAGATTGAAGTTGGAAACAACTTGTAGCTTAATTCCAGACTCGTTTGAAGTTGAAAACAACTTGTAGTTTCATTTTTGGTTGTTTGAAATTGGAATCAACTTGTAGTTTCATTCTTGACTCGTTTGAGCTTGAAAACAACTTGTAGCTTTATTATTGACTAGATTGAAGTTGGAAACAACTTGTAGCTTCATTCCAGAGTCGTTTGAAACTGAAAATTACTTGTAGCTTCATTTTCGGTTGTTTTAAATTGGAATTAACTTGTAGTTTCATTTTTGACTCGATTGAGCTTGAAAACAACTTGTAGCTTTATGATTGACTAGATTGAAGTTGGAAACAACTTGTAGCTTCATTCCAGACTCGTTTGAAGTTGAAAACAACTTGTAGTTTCATTTTGGTTGTTTGAAATTGGAATCAACTTGTAGTTTCATTCTTGACTCGTTTGAGCTTGAAATCAACTTGTAGCTTTATTATTGACTAGATTGAAGTTGGAAACAACTTGTAGCTTAATTCCAGACTCGTTTGAAGTTGAAAACAACTTGTAGTTTCATTTTTGGTTGTTTGAAATTGGAATCAACTTGTAGTTTCATTCTTGACTCGTTTGAGCTTGAAAACAACTTGTAGCTTTATTATTGACTAGATTGAAGTTGGAAACAACTTGTAGCTTCATTCCAGACTCGTTTGAAACTGAAAATTACTTGTAGCTTCATTTTCGGTTGTTTTAAATTGGAATTAACTTGTAGTTTCATTTTTGACTCGATTGAGCTTGAAAACAACTTGTAGCTTTATGATTGACTAGATTGAAGTTGGAAACAACTTGTAGCTTCATTCCAGACTCGTTTGAAGTTGAAAACAACTTGTAGCTTCATTTCCAGTTGTTTGAAATTGGAATCAACTTGTAGTTTCATTCTTGACTCGTTTGAGCTTGAAATCAACTTGTAGCTTTATTATTGACTAGATTGAAGTTGGAAACAACTTGTAGCTTCATTCCAGACTCGTTTGAAGTTGAAAACAACTTGTAGTTTCATTTTTGGTTGTTTGAAATTGGAATCAACTTGTAGTTTCATTCTCGACGCGTTTGAGCTTGAAAACAACTTGTAGCTTTATTATTGACTAGATTGAAGTTGGAAACAACTTGTAGCTTCATTCCAGACTCGTTTGAAACTGAAAATTACTTGTAGCTTCATTTTCGGTTGTTTTAAATTGGAATTAACTTGTAGTTTCATTTTTGACTCGATTGAGCTTGAAAACAACTTGTAGCTTTATGATTGACTAGATTGAAGTTGGAAACAACTTGTAGCTTCATTCCAGACTCGTTTGAAGTTGAAAACAACTTGTAGCTTCATTTCCAGTTGTTTGAAATTGGAATCAACTTGTAGTTTCATTCTTGACTCGTTTGAGCTTGAAATCAACTTGTAGCTTTATTATTGACTAGATTGAAGTTGGAAACAACTTGTAGCTTCATTCCAGACTCGTTTGAAGTTGAAAACAACTTGTAGTTTCATTTTTGGTTGTTTGAAATTGGAATCAACTTGTAGTTTCATTCTCGACGCGTTTGAGCTTGAAAACAACTTGTAGCTTTATTATTGACTAGATTGAAGTTGGAACAACTTGTAGCTTCATTCCAGACTCGTTTGAAACTGAAAATTACTTGTAGCTTCATTTTCGGTTGTTTTAAATTGGAATTAACTTGTAGTTTCATTTTTGACTCGATTGAGCTTGAAAACAACTTGTAGCTTTATGATTGACTAGATTGAAGTTGGAAACAACTTGTAGCTTCATTCCAGACTCGTTTGAAACTGAAAATTACTTGTAGCTTCATTTTCGGTTGTTTGAAATTGGAATCAACTTGTAGTTTCATTCTTGACTCGTTTGAGCCCGAAAACAACTTTTAGCTTCATTATTGACTAGATTGAAGTTGGAAACAAGTTGTAGTCTAATTCCAAACACGTTTGAAATTGAAAACAACATGTAGTTTCATTTTTGGTTGTTTAAAATTGGAATCAACTTGTAGTTTCATTCTTGACTCGTTTGAGCTTGAAATCAACTTGTAGCTTTATTATTGACTAGATTGAAGTTGGAAACAACTTGTAGCTTCATTCCAGACTCGTTTGAAGTTGAAAACAACTTGTAGTTTCATTTTTGGTTGTTTGAAATTGGAATCAACTTGTACTTTCATTCTTGACTCGTTTGAGCTTGAAATCAACTTGTAGCTTTATTATTGACTAGATTAAAGTTGGAAACAAATTGTAGATTCATTCCAGAATCGTTTGAAGTTGAAAACAACTTGTAGTTTCATTTTGGTTGTTTGAATTGGAATCAACTTGTAGTTTCATTCTTGACTCGTTTGAGCTTGAAATCAACTTGTAGCTTTATTATTGACTAGATTGAAGTTGGAAACAACTTGTAGCTTAATTCCAGACTCGTTTGAAGTTGAAAACAACTTGTAGTTTCATTTTTGGTTGTTTAAAATTGGAATCAACTTGTAGTTTCATTCTTGACTCGTTTGAGCTTGAAAACAACTTGTAGCTTTATTATTGACTAGATTGAAGTTGGAAACAACTTGTAGCTTCATTCCAGAGTCGTTTGAAACTGAAAATTACTTGTAGCTTCATTTTCGGTTGTTTTAAATTGGAATTAACTTGTAGTTTCATTTTTGACTCGATTGAGCTTGAAAACAACTTGTAGCTTTATGATTGACTAGATTGAAGTTGGAAACAACTTGTAGCTTCATTCCAGACTCGTTTGAAGTTGAAAACAACTTGTAGCTTTCATTTTCGGTTGTTTGAAATTGGAATCAACTTGTAGTTTTATTCTTGACTCGTTTGAGCTTGAAATCAACTTGTAGCTTTATTATTGACTAGATTGAAGTTGGAAACAACTTGTAGCTTCATTCCAGACTCGTTTGAAGTTGAAAACAACTTGTAGTTTCATTTTTGGTTGTTTGAAATTGGAATCAACTTGTAGTTTCATTCTCGACGCGTTTGAGCTTGAAAACAACTTGTAGCTTTATTATTGACTAGATTGAAGTTGGAAACAACTTGTAGCTTCATTCCAGACTCGTTTGAAACTGAAAATTACTTGTAGCTTCATTTTCGGTTGTTTTAAATTGGAATTAACTTGTAGTTTCATTTTGACTCGATTGAGCTTGAAAACAACTTGTAGCTTTATGATTGACTAGATTGAAGTTGGAAACAACTTGTAGCTTCATTCCAGACTCGTTTGAAGTTGAAAACAACTTGTAGCTTCATTTTCCAGTTGTTTGAAATTGGAATCAACTTGTAGTTTCATTCTTGACTCGTTTGAGCTTGAAATCAACTTGTAGCTTTATTATTGACTAGATTGAAGTTGGAAACAACTTGTAGCTTCATTCCAGACTCGTTTGAAGTTGAAACAACTTGTAGTTTCATTTTTGGTTGTTTGAAATTGGAATCAACTTGTAGTTTCATTCTCGACGCGTTTGAGCTTGAAAACAACTTGTAGCTTTATTATTGACTAGATTGAAGTTGGAAAACAACTTGTAGCTTCATTCCAGACTCGTTTGAAACTGAAAATTACTTGTAGCTTCATTTTCGGTTGTTTTAAATTGGAATTAACTTGTAGTTTCATTCTTGACTCGATTGAGCTTGAAAACAACTTGTAGC